>NC_059217.1:33313705-33613705 GCF_020615455.1 Coregonus clupeaformis | reverse complement strand
TTCTCAAGTTGTTGGATGTAGGGAGTGATGAGAGAGTGCAGGTTCCTCAGTATCTCCTCCACAGGCAGAGCAGACAGCAGGAAGCCCAAGGCCTGCATCAGCCACATACACTGACTGGTCTGGAGATGGAGAGGAAGGGAAGAGGGAGGGAGGGAGGAAGAGAGAGGGAGGGGAGCAGGAAGAAAAGCGAGAGGGAGGGGAGCAGGAAGAAAAGCGAGAGGAAGAGGAGAGAACATTGTTACACATTTCCAGGACTTTTGAAAGACTGACTCCTTGTGTAAGTGGTCTTTGCTAGCTACCAATAATCAGTCTTGTCACCAGCTCTAACCTTGTTGTCATGACTGAATGGGCTGACTGATTCTATGGTCGGATGTACTCCCTGTGCTTGTATTGAATATGCTCATTGTTTGCATGTACCAAATGCACAGGCAATAACGTTTTTAAAAGTTTGACTCTGTCCCTGACTTAAACTATAAATTATTATCCAGGATGTTGTATACAGTAGAGTGGGTCCAGTGAGTTGGGACATTGGGGTTATGGCTTGCATTATTTCCAGACAGGACGGGGACTGACCTTGTGAATCTGCTTGATCAGCACCTCCTGTGAAGAAGAGAGGATAGCAGAAGCATAAGTAGAATAATATTATATTGACTTAAATGTAAATGTAAAAACATGATATATGGTACACACACACACACGCGTACGTACACGTGATACAGCCACTATATTGGAGGCATAGGGTGGCAGGTCGTATTTGCACTCTCGGCAGATCTTCTTGAGTGTGGAGACAGAGGAGATGGAGAGGTCTGGGTTCCCCAAGGCCTGGAGTACCAGAGGTAGAACACTACTCAACATCACCGGGTGGTCCGCCAACCACTCGGCTAGAGCTCCTACAGGGAGGGAGGAGAAGAAGAATACAGTGGATGAAAATATTTAACACTTTATGCTACAGGAGACTGAAGCAAAGGAGACTGATGCTTTTCCTGTTTTCCTGTCCAATTTGTTTAAATTTTTTCCCCTTGTTATTTCCCTGGATGAACAAAACACAACAAAATCACAGGTATGACTGTATTAATACCTATCGTGAACATGTATGAGCGTATCAGTACCTACCGATAGTGAACATGACGGTGTCGGCCAGTTGGACGTTGTTGATGTTGATTCTGGGGATGAGTCCGATCAGGCCTGGGATGACATCAGAGTAGTTGACATCTATCGTCTCCGCTATCGACTGGAACCCATATAGCAACGCTTCTGTATGCTGGAGGAGACAATAAAAGGCCTCAGACAGCGTGTTCAGTGTGTGTGTGTGTGTTCAATGCGTGTTTATGTGTGTACCGTACCTGCCATGACAAGGCTTGTTCTGTGTTGGTCAGTATTCGTCCTAGTTTCTCATAAAGGTTACTGAGCAGCTCAGCTCCTAGCATCTCATACACATACATCAGAGTGTCTGAGATATCCACCCTGGAATACACACAAAAGTGTTAAGTCTTATAATATAGAAGTGTAATGCATATCACCAACAGGAGGCAAGGTTTTGTTATAGAGGTGGAACAATCAATACTATGGTAGAAAAGTGGTGTGCCACAAGGTTCAGTTTTGGGTCCGCTGCTTTTGTCTATTTTCGTAAATTAGTTAATATGCAAAAAACTTGTGTTTACACCTCAAATCAAGTGAAATAGAAGGCACCATTTAACTGGCACCACTAACAGCAGGGCATCATTTTATAATGTGCTGTTAGTAATGTGCTTCTGAGCATCTGATGATCTGTGACTCAGACAAACATTGTCATCCATCAGACATTTGTGCCCTCTCAGCTGCCACTTCACTTCCAGGCTGTTACAATCACAAACACACCCACCAATAGACCTGTCAGCATATTGCATTTAGCTCTCTCCCACACACAGCCCTGCACTCACCCACACAACCCCACCCACACTCTTGTACCTGTAGATCCTGAACTGTTCCTTCTCATCCGAGGACCATGATGCGTACTCCTGGTCAGAGGGGAACTGGGCTTTATGTAGCAGAACATCCACCAGCTGGAAATACACTGGTCTATACACCTGCAGATACACCGCCTGTCTCTCGGAGTCAAACGACATGATGTCATCCTGGAGAGAGAGCGAGTGTGTACTGTTAAGTGGTGTTATTCTGAACAGGGTAGTTGGGTTTATGGTGTAACGTTAGTGTCCTGGGTTAAAGTGTAGGGGTCTGGGTTACAGTGTAGGGTGCATACCTGTAGTGTGTACCAGAAGGTGAGTGTGAGGGAGCTGGTAGTCTCGTTGACTGGGTAGTGTCCTGGTATCCCAGTGCAGAACATGATAATGTTGACCAATGCGAGAAAGCTCTGCCAGTGCTCAACCTGCTCCAACAGAGCCCTGGGGGGGGGAAAGAAAGAAAGAAAGAAAGAGAGAGAAAGAAAGAAAGAAAGAAAGAAAGAAAGAAAGAAAGAAAGAAAGAGAGAGAGAAAGAGAGAAAGAAAGAAAGAGAGAAAGAAAGAAAGAAAGAAAGAAGAAAGAGAGAAAGAAAGAAAGAAAGAAAGAGAGAGAGAGAAAGAAAGAAAGAGAGAAAGAAAGAAAGAGAGAGAGAGAGAGAGAGAGAGAGAGAGAGAGAGAGAGAGAGAGAGAGAGAGAGAGAGAGAGAGAGAGAGAGAGAGAGAGAGAGAGAGAGAGAGAGAGAGAGAGAGAGAGAGAGAGAGAGAGAAAGAAAGAAAGAAAGAAAGAAAGAAAGAAAGAAAGAAAGAAAGAAAGAAAGAAAGGAGAGAAAGAGAGAGAGAGAGAAACGGACACAGAGCCAGGAAAACTAGGTCAGTGCTCAGGGAGAGTGAGGTGAGGTGGGACAGGCAGGGATGTTTCTCTAGATAGAGTGTGACAGGTGAAGGGTTCAGACTGGAGCCATTGACATACACAGTGAGACATGAGGCCTCCGGAGACAGAAACACACAATAACTAACAAACAGCTTGTTTACTAGGTTGGGCCTGAGCTTGAAACTGAACACATCATCTGATCGGATTATTTGTTGATTGGTTTGTGAGAATGAACCCAGAAGCATCAATGTCATCACCAAGAGTGTGAGGAGGGGAAGTGAAAGGATTGATTGATTGATGATTTAGAGGGGACAGTGCATGCACATGCACACGCACTTGGAGTGGTTTTCGCCCAGTGCGACAGCGATGCGACAGATTCCGTGTGACGTCTCCATGTCTCCGTTCTGGACGGCCTCTCTTAGCTGCTCCTGCAGGGACAAGACCTGGGTCACCAGCTTCAGCAGCGTGTTCACATATCTACACACACACACACACACACACAAAGACACAGGGAGACATAAAGAGATGGGTTAGTTCACATACTAGGGGGAAAATCTCTACTCAAACCCCCACACACACATAACTCTCACTTTTCACCAGCTTCATCTCTCCATTGCTTTGTTCCATTTCTCAATTTCTCTTGGAGGTTTCAATTACTCTGGTCTGTTCTTCCTGCTGTCTCAGCCCTTTCTAATACATCTATTATCTTTCTCTCTGGAAGCACAAACACACCATCTCTCATTTAGACACACAGACCCATTTAATCATCCCACATCTATCCGTCTGTTTCCGTTGTCTGCATTATACATGTTCACACACACGCTGGGTAATATCACTCTCTCTCCCCCTCCATCTCTCCAAGGTATTTTAGGGTCGTTCATTGTGAAACTGGAACAGTAATGTCGATTAAATGTTGTTATTTTACCCACTAAGAGGGAAATAGAGATTGGCTGGAGGTCGGACACAATGTAAACAGAATACAGAAGCAACACCCCTTCGCATGTATGTATGCACACACACACCCCTCACCCCCTGTTCTGCTATTCTGATTAAGCTCAAACTGCCTCTCTTACCTTACAATTGACACTATGTGTGATGCAGGTGTGTGTGTGTGTGTGTGTGTGTGTTCACAGATCCGGCCAACCTTCCAGTATCATTGGTTCTGGCTTCTGAATATTTACAGTGCCTTCATAAAGTATTCACACCCCTTGACTTTTTCCACATTTTGTTGTGTTACAGCCTGAATTTAAAATGGATTAAATTGAGATGTTGTGTCACTGATCTACACACAATACCCCATAATGTCAAAGTGGAATTTTGTTTGTAAAACATTTTTGTTCCATAACCCCTTTGTTATAGAAAGCCAAAATAAGGTCAGGTGTAAAAATGTTCTTAACAAATTGCATAATGAGTTGCATGGACACATTCTGTGTTCAATAGTGGTTAACATGATTTTTGAATGACTACCCAATCTGTGAACCCCCACACTGTGGTCCCTCAAGCACAGATTCAACCACAAAGACAAGAGGTTGTTCAATGCCTCGCAAAGAAGGGCACCGATTCGTAGATGTGTAAAAAAAAAAAAAAAGAAGACGCTGAATATCCCGTTGAGCGTGGTGAAGTTATTAATTACGCTTTGGATGGTGTATCAATACACCCAGTCACTACAAAGATACAGGTGTCCTTCCTAACTCAGTTGTCGGAGAGGAAGGAAACTGCTCAGGGATTTCACCATGAGGCCAATTAGACTTGTCACGATACCAAAATTGTACAAACAATACGATACCAGGCCAAGAATCACGATACCGAGTAGTATCGAGATACCATGGTGGAAAAAACATCTGTGGCCAAGCATCCTGTTCACCCCGTTCCCCGGACACTTGTTCATTTTTTCTAAACGTTCTCCAAAAACCTGTCACAGAAATTCACACTTCTACTCTAATAAAAAATATTGAATTTAACTTCACACTGTTCAGTGTATAATAGAATATTGCATAGAACGGCTGATTTGCTCATATTTGCAAAGGCCTACCTGTGATTTGGCTGGAGGAATGGGAGGAAGTAATATACATCAGTGGAGGCTGCCTAAAGGAGGACACCTCATAATAATGTCTGGAACGTCGCAAATGGAATGGCATCAAACACATAGAAACCATGTGTTTGATACCATTCCACTCTTCCACTCCAGCCATTACCACATGCCTGTCCTCCCCAATTAAGGTGCCACCAACCTCCTGTGATATACAGTTGAAGTCGGAAGTTTACATACATTTAGGTTGGAGTCATTAAAACTTGTTTTTCAACCACTCCACAAATTTCTTGTTAACAAATTATCGTTTTGGCAAGTCGGTTAGGACATCTAGTTTGTGCATGACACAAGTACTTTTTCCAACAATTGTTTACAGACAGATTATTTCACTTATAATTCACTGTATCACAATTCCAGTGGGTCAGAAGTTTACATACACTAAGTTGACTGTGCCTTTAAACAGCTTGGAAAATTCCAATCCCCATGGCTTTAGAAGCTTTTGATAGGCTAATTGACATCATTTGAGTCAATTGGAGGTGTACCTGTGGATGTATTTCAAGGCCTATCTTCAAACTCAGTGCCTGTTTGCTTGACATCATGGGGAAATGAAAAGAAATCAGCCAAGACCTCAGAAAAAAAATTGTAGACCTCCACAAGTCTGGTTCATCCTTGGGAGCAATTTCCAAACGCCTGAAGGTACCACGTTCATCTGTACAAACAATAGTACGCAAGTATAAACACCATGGGACCACGCAGCCGTCATACCGCTCAGGAAGGAGACGCGTTCTGTCTCCAAGAGATGAACGTACTTTGGTGCGAAAAGTGCAAATCAATCCCAGAACAACAGCAAAGGACCTTGTGAAGATGCTGGAGGAAACAGGTACAAAAGTATCTATATCCACAGTAAAACGAGTCCTATATCGACATAACCTGAAAGGCCGCTCAGCAAGGAAGAAGCCACTGCTCCAAAACCGCCATAAAAAAGCCAGACTACGGTTTGCAACTGCACATGGGGACAAAGATCGTACTTTTTGGAGAAATGTCCTCTGGTCTGATGAAACAAAAATATAACTGTTTGGCCATAATGACCATCGTTATGTTTGGAGGAAGAAGGGAGGTGGGGCTTGCAAGCCAAAGAACACCATCCCAACCGTGAAGCACGGGGGTGGAAGCATCATGCTGTGGGGGTGCTTTGCTACAGGAGGGACTGGTGCACTTCACAAAATAGATGGCATCATGAGGAAGGAAAATTATGTGGATATATTGAAGCAACATCTCAAGACATCAGTCAGGAAGTTAAAGCTTGGTCGCAAATGGGTCTTCCAAATGGACAATGACCCCAAGCATACTTCCAAAGTTGTGGCAAAATGGCTTAAGGACAACAAAGTCAAGGTATTGGAGTGGCCATCACAAAGCCCTGACCTCAATCCTATAGAAAATGTGTGGGCAGAACTGAAAAAGTGTGTGCGAGCAAGGATGCCTACAAACCTGACTCAGTTACACCAGCTGTGTCAGGAGGAATGGGCCAAAATTCACCCAACTTATTGTGGGAAGCTTGTGGAAGGCTACCCGAAACATTTGACCCAAGTTAAACAATTTAAAGGCAATGCTACCAAATACTAATTGAGTGTATGTAAACTTCTGACCCACTGGGAATGTGATGAAAGAAATAAAAGCTGAACTAAATCATTCTCTCTACTATTATTCTGACATTTCACATTCTTAAAATAAAGTGGTGATCCTAACTGACCTAAGACAGGGAAGTTTTACTAAGATTAAATGTCAGGAATTGTGAAAAACTGAGTTTAAATGTATTTGGCTAAGGTGTATGTAAACTTCCTACTTCAACTGTACATGCATAATGATCTGCATGTCATTGTGTCAGTATGGGGAAAACACGCATGAACCCTTCTGTGCACTTCAGTTAACACAGACACAGACTCTCCCTCCTTTTCTCACACACACTCTAGGTCTCCCTCACTCTCATAAACAAACACCACTCTCTCTCCCACAAACACTGCTCCCAACTTTTAAAACGTTAGGCACCAAACAGAGTTTAAGGAGCACCAGAAATACAATAGATTTTTGATACAGTTTAAGCTTACATTAGGCCTATATGAATCCCACCATGAGTAGCAACCCATTTTCTTCCTGTGCCAATCAAATTTGCCTAAACCTACTGTCAAATTACCAGGTTGTTAGCTAGCTAGGTAACATGACTGAACAACGTTGTTTGTTATCAAACCAATAATTTGCGATCCGGGATTAGTTTAAAACGGCCCGCGACAGGGTTTGTGAAATTATATAAAATGCGTGCAAAAAATGCACCTCGTGTAATATGGGTCATATTTTTTTAACCGTTTAGGCTAGCGACAACCCGTTTTCTTTGCTGTAAAGCTGCAAGCATGCCTGTCACGAAGCGGTGCTCCATTTTCCCTCTCTGTCACTCTGAGGCTGCATAACAGTGCACTTGCAAAGTCTACTCAGACTGGTCTGTGCTCTCAGTTATAACAGGCGATGAAATGATACAATGTATCAACATTGCTCGCATTGCGCGCTGCTCCAAAGTAACAAATGTACAAATCTAACAGCAGACTCATCAGGGTCTGGATCCCCACTCGCCATCACGGCTAAATTATATATTTTTTAAACTGACAGAGGAATAGATGCGTGTGAAAAGCAGACTGAGAGAAACAGGTGAGTGAGGGCTGGTAGGGGATGTGGCTGGCTGAGTACAGTTGCCACACGTGATATGCACATTAAAGTGAAGTGGATATTATTGGACATGCACATACAAGAGACTAGTGGCTTTATAAACATTTTATAACAGGCACCTGCTGGTTTTTTAGATAGGTCAGGCTTGTCAAAGAAATTGACAAAGAATTTAACTTTGTCTGAATACAAAGCATTATGTTGGCAGCAGATCCAACAACACATCACTGAGAAGCACTCTTCATATTTTCAAGCATTGTGGTGGCTGCATCATGTTACATTTGAGTAATTTAGCAGACGCTCTTATCTAGAGCGAGTTACAGTAGTGTGCGCCTACATTTTCTTACTTGTCCCCCATGGGAATCGAACCAACAACCCTGGCGTAGCAAGAGCCATGTTCTATCAACTGAGCCACACGGGTATGCTTGTCATCGGCAAGGACTAGGGAGGAAAACCTGGTTCAGTCTGCTTTCCAACTGACACTGGGATACGAATTCACCTTTCAGCAAGACAATAACCTAAAACACAAGGCCAAATCTACACTGGAGTTGCTTACCAAGACGACATTGAATGTTCCTGAGTGGCCTAGTTACAGTTTTGATTTAAAATCAGCTTGAAAATCTATGGCAAGACTTGAAAATGGCTGTCTAGCAATTAACAACAATTAACTAGAATAATTGGCATATATTGTACAATCCAGGTGTGCAAAGCTCTTTGAGACTTACTCAAAAAGACTCACAGCTGTAATCGCCGCCAAAGGTGCTTCTACAAAGTATTGACTCAAGGGTGTGAATACTCATGTAAATTAGATATGTCTGCATTTAATTTTCAAAACATTTGATACAATTTCTAAAAATATTTGATCCATTTTGAATTCAGGCTGTAACAACAAAATGTGGACTAAGTCAGGGGGTATGAATACTTTTTGAAGGCACTGTGAGTGTGTCTTTATCGACATTATTATGAAGGCTGCTGTACCACTTGCATGACAACAAGCCACACACACACACTTTTGTGCTCAAAACCATACACAGTGCTACTCTACTGTAAAGCTCCTTCTCTCTTTCCCCAACCTGCATCTACAAAATATACTCCCTTGATTTCTCGGTAACCCATTCCCCCTCAGCTAAGAGTGCACGACCTGCATCTCCAAAGCAGCCCATTAAAAATGAATGAATACTGAGTGCAGTCTGCCACTGCTGAGATGTTATGGAGTAGCACAGACAGAAAACCCAGAGGTAACACTGTATGTGTGAGAGAGACTGCTGTGTTCCTGTGTGAAATCTGGGGCTGGGATTTTAAGCATTAGTGTGTGTATCATTACTGTGTCTTCTGTATTTTTTGTGGGGAACAAACATCTGACTGAAGACGGGACAGCCGGGCATTCGTGTGGTTGAGTCCATTTCTGCGATAACATGGACTCTTAACAACGTGTTGAAACTTTGTAGCCTCTTGCTGAAACAAGCAAGGTGTTGCAGCAAACGATGAATAGAATGGGCTTGGAACCTCTAACCCTGACAATTTGACTGCTTAAAGGCTGGTTTATACTTTGTCTATCGACATGTCTGTAGACAATTAGAATGTGACACATGTCAATAGTCAAAACATGTCATTTATACTCCGGTGTAATGTCTGTAGACGGTAGCTGTTCAACTTTGAGCCAGCAATGAAACAAGGCCCAAGTTCTTAAATTCTCCGGTAGTATGCCCTGCTTTTATTTAATCACACTCACAACCGTAAGCTATTTTCTGTAATTAGCTCACCATTAACTTGTAAATAATTACCTTGTCGTGAGTTTGTTTTCCTGTAATAGTGAATAGAAATTAGCTAAAGTTAAGATGTCAGCTATGATATGGTCATTATTTGAAATGGCTAACCAGCTAATGTTAGTTAGCTAGCAAGCTAGAAACGAACCAAAATATTGTTAGAAAGTTGCTTTTAGTTGCCTGGTTTGCTAGATTGACATATACTAAATATATTTTTTAACGGATGGGTTTATTGGTGTTAAAATACACCAGTTATGTTATTTTGGACCACCAAGCTGCTGATGTCATGCAACCTTTTGTTTTTGTGTTTGACAAGTTTGATGTCACTGCGACAACTGTCTACAGAGATGTCGATAGACGAAGTATAAACCAGCCTTAACTCATGGGAACACTCGCAATGGCTGCCTGGCATTGTGACACAATAATTTCCATGGTAACGTAGAATGTTCATTCAAATGATGTTAACTGATGTGGGGCATTCAATGGAATGTATTTTATTGTAATGTCAGTTGAGTTGAATCAACAAATCACAGCACATATTGATGATGGGTACATTTCCTGCTTTTACTTCCACCCATTATGCCATCCTTTACTTGAATGGGGACGGCCATTCTATTTCTATGGCAGCACATGCAGTCAGGAGCGGAGGAAAGGAGAAACAGTGGGTAAAAAATAAAATGTGTTGCTATTCGAACGGTTATTACAGAGGCCGCAGTCATTTGGTTGGCCAATTACAGTCGTCCAAAATTCCATGACCATCACAGCCCTATGTGTGTGTGTACGCATGTTATTCAGAGGGCAATGGGTCGGTATTTCATTGACTGCGCATTTAGGAGTGTGAGTGTCTATCAATGTTCCCTCTAAGTTTGTGGGGCACTGAGCAAATTTTAGGTCTTGTGAGCGGAAACTTGAACATTGTGAGAACTTTGTGCAACTTCCAGCGCACGTTTACAATGAACACTGAGGCTGTACCTTTACAATTTTAGACAATAGCCAATAGACTATTGTGGCTATTTGAGCATAATTTAGACTACCACCAAAACCAAATGGAGCAAATCCCATAACATTTTCACATGGAAATAGCTTTTGACTTCTATGATATAGCCTAAAGTAGCCTATACAATGCATTCGGAAATAATTCAGACCCCTTCCCTTTTTCCACATTGTTACATTACAGCTTTATTCTAAAATTGATTAAATATTACTTGTTTTCTCATCAATCTACACACAATACCCCATAATAAGAAAGCAAAAACAGGGTTTTAGAAATGTTTGCAAATTTGATAAAAATAACAGAAATACACTTTATTTACATAAGAATTCAGACCCTTTGCTATGAGACTCGAAATTGAGCTCAGGTGCATCCTGTCTCCATTGATCATCCTTGAGATGTTTCTACAACTTAATTGGAGTCCACCTGTGGTAAATTCAATTGATTGGACATGATTTGGGAAGGCACACACCTGTCTATATAAGGTCCCACAGTTGACAGTGCATGTCAGAGCAAAAACCAAGCCATGAGGTCAAAGGAATTGTCTGCAGAGCTCCGAGACAGGATTGTGTCGAGGCACAGATCTGGGGAAGGGTCCCAAAAAATTCTGCCGCATTGAAGGTCCCCAAGAACACAGTGGCCTCCATCAGTCTTAAATGGAAGAAGTTAGGAACCACCAAAACTCTTCCTAAAGCTGGCCGCACAGCCAAACTGAGCAATCTGGGGAGAAGGGTCTTGGTCAAGGAGGTGACCAAGAACCCGATAGTCACTCTGATAGAGCTCCGGAGCTCCTCTGTGGAGTTGGGAGAACCTTCCAGAAGGACAACCATCTCTGCAGCGCTCCACCAATCAGGCCTTTATGGTAGAGTGGCCAGACGGAAGCCACTCCTCAGTAAAAGGCACATGACAGCCCGCTTGGAGTTTGCCAAAAGGCACCTAAACGACTCTTAGACCAAGAGAAACAAGATCAAACTATTTGGCCTGAAAGCCAAGCGTCACATCTGGAGGAAACCTGGCACCATCCCTATGGAAAAGTATGGTGGTGGCAGCATCATGCTGTGGGGATGTTTTTCAGCGGCAGGGACTGGGAGACTAGTCAGGATCGAGCAAAAGACGGAGCAAAGTACAGCGAGATCCTTGATGAAAACCTGCTCCAGAGCGCTCAGGACCTCAGACTGGGGCGAAGGTTCACCTTCCCACAGGACAACGACCCTAAGCACACAACCCAGACAACGCAGGAGTGGCTTCGGGACAAGTCTCTGAATGTCTTTGAGTGGCCCAGCCAGAGCCCGGACTTCAACCCGATCGAACATCTCTGGAGAGACCTGAAAATAGCTGTGCAGCGATGCTCCCCATCCAACCTGACATTTCATCAATTTCATCAATTTTAGAATAAGGCTGTAAAGTGGTCTGAATCCTTTCCGAATGCACTGTATGTCGAGAAACGTACCTATTTTCCTCGAAAGTACGTAATGTCACGATTCCAAAGCTATATGATATTACAGATAACAAGTTAATTATCTCACATCTCGGGAAAAGATTTATAATGTTTTACTTCTTGTTGATGAAATCCGTGCCAATGTTGGGTTTTTGAGCTAGCGCCCAATAGACTCCCTTTCATTCCTTGAAGGAGAGAGCTCCTTGTCCCAGAATCACCCAGAATGCACCGTGCGGCCCATTGACGTAGCATGGGCAACGTTTCCCATCTCCTCAAAAGTACACTACCACTCAAAAGTTTGAGGTCACTTAGAAATGTCCTTGTTTTCCATGAAAACATACATGAAATGAGTTTGAATAGGAAATATAGCAAAATGCATAGGAAATGTAGTCATTGACAAGGTAAGAAATAATGATCTTTAATAGAAATAATAATTGTGTCCTTCAAACTTAGCTTTCGTCAAAGAATCCTCCATTTGCAGCAATTACAGCCTTGCAGACCTTTGGCATTCTAGTTGTCAATTTGTTGAGAAATGTCACCCCATGCTTCCCACAAGTTGGATTGGCTTGATGGGCGCTTTTTACGTACCATACGGTCAAGCTGCTCCCACAACAGCTCAATAGGGTTGACATCCGGTGACTGTGCTGGCCACTCCATAATAGACAGAAAACCAGCTGACTGCTTCTTCCCTAAACAGTTCTTGCATAGTTTGGAGCTGTGCTTTGGGTCATTGCCCTGTTGAATGAGGAAATTGGCTCCAATCAAGCGCCGTCCACAGGGTATGGCATGGCGTGGCAAAATGGAGTGATAGCCTTCCTTCTTCAAGATCCCTTTTACCCTGTACAAATCTCCCACTTTACCACCACCAAAGCACCCCCAGACCATCACATTGCCTCCACCATGCTTGACAGATGGCATCAAGCACTCCTCCAGCATATTTTCATTTGGTCTGCGTCTCACAAATGTTCTTCTTTGTGATCCAAACACCTCAAACTTCCTATGTCCATTACACTTTTTTCCAATCTTCCTCTGTCCAGTGTCTGTGTTCTTTTGCCCATCTTAATCTTTTCTTTTTATTGGCCAGTCTGAGATAATACTTTTTCTTTGCAACTCAGCCTAGAAGGTCAGCATCCCGGAGTCGCCTCTTCACTGTTGACGTTGAGACTGGTGTTTTGCAGTGACTATTTAATGAAGCTGCCAGTTGAGGACCTGTGAGGCGTCTGTTTCTCAAACTAGACACTAATGTATGTCCTCTTGCTCAGTTGTGCACCGGGGCCTTCCACTCCTCTTTCTATTCTGGTTAGAGCCAGTTTGCACTGTTCTGTGAAGGGAGTAGTACACAGCGTTGTACGAGATCTTCAGTTTCTTGGCAATTTCTCGCATGGAATAGCCTTAATTTCTCAGAACAAGAATAGATTGACGAGTTTCAGAAGAAAGTTATTTGTTTCTGGCCATTTTGTATGTAGATATTGCATAAAAAAATCAGCCGTTTCCAGCTACAATAGCCATTTACAACATTAACAATGTCTACACTGTATTTCTGATCAATTTGATGCTATTTTAATGGACAGAAAAATTGATTTTCTTTCGAAAACAAGGACATTTCTAAGTGACCCCAAACTTTTGAACGGTAGTGTATATCTGTTGTTGTGAATATCAGACTCTAGGCACATTGATCTGCAGGTTAGACATGGTGAGATTGTAGACTCCTAAATTGACAGTGCAGTTTGTTTAGGCCATTTTACAGCCAACTAGCTACATTACATGCTGATAATGTCTTTGGTATTATTGTGTGTAGCTATGTTTGCTTGCTAGCTAGCTACCTACCTAGCCCATAGAGAGAGCATTGCATTGTGGATTTTGTAGTTGACTTGAGCTGCAAAAGATTTCCACAACGATTTTCCATGTTGCCACCAACCTTATAACACCAAAATGAAAAATATTGTTCTCACATAGTGTTATTTAACAATGTAAATTAAAGGAATGAGTGGTTTTCGGTGGATTTTTCCTTTAAAGGCGCCTCTCTCTTTTCACCTCCCTCTTTTCCTCCCTCTCCCTCTGCTTAAACACATTACAGTCAAGTAATTTTGGAGAATGCTATTGGTCCAACTGTGTCCTGTTGCCAGGCAACTAATTTCCCCTGTCCAGTATTTAAAACGAGGACAGAGAAGGAGGAGGGAAGAGAGAAATGGGTGAAAAGGAGGAACGAGAGAGAAAAGAAGGGTGAGAAGGAGAGAAAGATTGTAAGTGAACGAAAGAGAGGAAGGAAGGACACACAGACACAAACATTGAATGTAATTGAGTGTTTTCTGCCCCAGGTTTGATGACACTACAATTAAGAGAGAAATGTGAGGTTCACATTCATTCCTCCACCAGTCATACTGGCCTTACTTATAGAGCAATTAAAACAACATGAAGGATGAGGAGACTTGAGAAGTTCACACTGTCAGCAGTGTGATCATAGCTCCAACCTGCTCTAGGTGGATATTCTCTCTCTCTCTCTCTCTCTCTCTCTCTCATTGGAAATCCCGCTCATGGAGCTCCATGTCCTTTCCAACCGCTCCACTAAAAACCGCTCCACGCTCACATGAAAAAAAACTGATGCTACAAATTCACTCCATTCATTAAAATCACAATTGAACCAACACCCATCTATTTTTGTGACTACCTGGACCTACCATTTGTTTTGAAGTATTGAAACCAAACCATATGGATTTGAATGAAAAGTATTTGAATAAACATGAAAAGGTGAATGTAAGAAGCGCACATAATTTCAAATAGGCTACATGTCATATTAAACAGCATATAAACACTAAATAGGTCAGGAGATAGACAGGGAGCCTAAGAATGAACAAAAACTAATTGTATAATTTTAATTAATTCAAGGCTATAGCCTACAAAGAAATACATTGTGAAACATTTGTGATTGTGACACAATAGGCTGGTAGGGACATAAAGGGCTCAGCATTTAAACATTTTGTTGTATTTAATCATTATAGTCTATAAATTGCGCATATATGCTGTGATTTACTTAGAATTAAATGAAAAATGACTTATCAGTGCCTTTGAAACACGAGTTTGGCCAGTCTGTGGCTTCAGGCTCACGCGATGGTGCCTGGAGAGCAGGTCAGCAGGGGATTCTAAACACCCTTTTGCCACTCTTGCCAGGCTGGGGAGATGCAGAGTTGTTTTTTTATTTTTCTATAGGTAGGCCTAAAGGTTTTTAGGCAAAATAACCCAATCAAAACGGAAATCTCCTTGAACGTGGGAATATGCCAGGCCTATTGGGCCAAAATCTATTATGGCCCATTGTATAGATAATAGCTCAGTTGGTAGAGCATGGCGCTTGCAACGCCAGGGTTGTGGGTTCGATTTCCACGGGGGGCCAGTATGAAAATGTATGCACTCACTAACTGTAAGTCGCTCTGGATAAGAGCGTCTGCTAAATGACTAAAATGTAAAAAAAAAAAAAAAAAAAAAAACTTTAAGAGATCAGATGTTGTTGTTTATAAATACTTTGCTACAATGAGACACTTAGTTATCTACCCACCTCCTTCCTTTCTGTTAGCATGTGCACGTAGTAAGCATACCATCATGCTTTCGGGATACATGTCTTTTCAGATTCCACAATGATTCTTTAGTTGTGGACACTACATCACCCCACTCCCTCTCTTGCTCCTCATCTTTGTAAGTCACCTTGACTTAGCACCTGTGTGTTTTATCAGTTTCTTTATGAAAATATTTAGCAAACTCCATGACAGTAGGTAAAGCAAGGGGCGATAGCAGCACACAAGTAGACTACAAATGCATGCTGGGCCGGCATGCCCTGAGTTGGTGAAGTGAGCGCTACTGGAGCGCTACTAGAGTGAAATTGGAGCGGGCGAGAAGGTCGACGCTCCAGCCTTTGGGAATCTCGCCCCACGCTCCAGTCAAATTGGGCACACTCCGCTCACATACTCTGGTTGACACACACTCACAACCTCCCCCCGGCCCATACGCACCTCTGAGAGTCGGGTTGTGATATGGCGTTGACAATAGCCTCCACGGCGGAATCAAACAGCTCGGGGTCTGGTAAAGCAGTGAAACAGTCCTCCACCAGTCCTTCACTCTCACTGAGAGGGACGTCCAGCAGCACCCATGAGGACAGACAGCGCAGGACACGAGCCTTCACTGCCCCGGGACTGTCCCCTCGACGCAGCAGCTGCTGGAGCAGTGGACACACTGACCCCCACTCACGACCCAGAGCACCTCGCACCTACAGACAGAGAGATACAAGGTTACAGGAAATACTAACCCACCACCACTTGTCCTTTTGTGTGTCTGTCTGTGTGCCTGTCTGCCTTTTTGTTGTGCCCATTGGCACCCTTCAGTCTCTAGCGCCCCCTCACCTGTCCCTTGCGGTACTGCGGCAGGCGGCTGGTCTGGAACTCTTCAGGCAGGACAGTCAGAAGCTCCAGCAGGGCCAGACACCTGGCCCGGCCGTCCACCCCCCCTCCCTCCTCCTGGAACACACGCACCATTTCTGGCACGGCGCCCGGCCACACCTCTGGCATGGTGTTCAGGGCCAGGGAGGCCAACGCCACACACAGACGCGTCAGCACCTTGGAAACAGGACCACAACGTCTTGTAAGTCAACGACTTTACAATTGTGTTTATGCTTGATGGTTTTTAAGGCACATAGCTACCGCCAGTTATATGTATTTTTATTGATCTAATAAATCCATCCAACTGTCCATCCATCCATCTACCCACCATCTTGGACCCGGAGGAGAAGCATGCGATCTGGGAGAAGAGTTGAGTCTTCAGGGTCTCATACTGGTCAGAGGGGATATCAGACCAGTAGCGGGATATCTTAGTGTGGAGGGCACTAGCCCCAAAGTACTGGATCTCAGGAACCTAGGAAGAGAGAGAGAGGGTTAGGTGTAGGTGTGTGCGCGTGCGTGCGTGTGCATGTGGGCATTTCATACCTTGTCAGGGCTGAGCAGAGCCCAGCAGAACTGCCAGGCCTGAGGGGAGACCTGAGCCTGCATCAACCACTTCTGGGCCAGGTTCTTATTCTCAATGTTAGGGTCATAGTACAACTGGTGGAGCCCCTGGAGAGAGAGATGGGAGGGAGGGAGGGAGAGTCAGTATTATTCTTGCAATGCAATTATATGTCATTTAGAACAGGAACATTAGTGTTTCTAGACTAGTATGACTGACTGCTGTCAGTATCAAGAGGCTCTACTACTGGTGTGTAGGTTAACCCTAGCGCCCTGATTACTGAACACTCACTCACTCACTCACTCACTCATCAAAACCTGGGGTGTGAGACCCATCTCACTACAGCCAGCCAAATGCATTAAACTAACAGCTCTGTTGTTTCATTAGCCACCAGAGATCAGATATGCTTTCTGTTCAGGGCAACTGGAAACACTGCTGTGGCTGTAATGTGCCAGCCTACTGCCCAGCTGAACCACCTCCCCTCCTGCAGCTTTGGAGCACCTGGTATTTTATTTTGTATTTATTATCCCAGATCTAGCGACTAGTCACATTAAGGCACATCACCCAAAAATACACCCAAAGTTGTGGCAAGTTGGCTGGATGTCCTTTGGGTGGTGGACAATTTTTGATACACATAGGAAACTGTTGAGTGAGATGAGTTTTAAAAGCACAAAAGTTTTGATGATAAGTGTTTGATGTGATTTTTTATTTCATTTGCATTGACGTCAGAGTGGTTAGAGGGACAATAGAGCGCGGAGTACCAGGCCATTAGCGACCTGATGGTTGTTAGCTAGTTGGGTACTACTGACTCATGCCCAGACTACATAAAAGGAGATTACCGTGACTCAACGGTCACGTGGACCTTTACTGCGGTCATGACTCATGACTGCTGTTTTGGCAATGAGAGGTCCCGGTGAAGCACTGGCCAGTCAGTCAAAGAGTGGTGACAGGGCAGTGATACTCTCACCACATCGGAATGACGTCCAGCCTGAGGTGTAGAGAAGGAGAAGGTAGGTGGACGTACTGGTTTCCCCAGCAAATTGTGCAACACTGAGATTTGCTTGCTTAGGGTAGACAGCTCTGTCCTATTGTCTTCCGTAACTAGGCAGTTGTTGCATTGAAAATCCGGTCGGTCCACAGTGTCCCAGAAAATAGCATAGTAAAAGAGACAGCACCTGCTATTTTCTGAGTAATTAAATAAACATGAATCTGTCTCTATCAGCCCATCACATGCAGGTTGTCTGTTGACGACTGTTATGTCCTAGTAGCCTGCCTTCCATCAGGAATTCCCTCTGGTGAGTAGTATGAAAATAGTGTGCAGGTGTAACCGGCCACATAAAAAATCTGCTCCTAACTGTGATACTGTGAGAGTGCAGATTAATGTATAGGCTATGCAGTGGAGGTTCAGTAAACTGTGTTGAGTAACGTTGACTGAGACCTGAAGACTTGTTGTAGCTCCCAGATCTAGCGACTAGGCTTTAGCTCAGCGGGCTAACATGCTCTTTAGTCACACAGAAGACCTGGGTTTGGTATCCAGTGAAGCTACTGTAATGTAATGTTCTGTTTTCCTTCTGTACTCCTGGGGGACAGAGAGCCGTGCTCAGAGACTCTTCTTGAAGGACAGGATATTGATCCACGTCTGACTGATCATCATTATTGATTAGATCCATGTCATCTTATATCATAATTGTTCATATTCATGATGTGAAATGGAGATTAAATAACATGCAGAGGGAGTAGGGGATTTGATTAATGAAGCGGGGACAGTGTGTGTGATTGCGTGTGTGTGTGCTCGCACGCATTTTGTGTGTAGGGTCGTTTGTAGGGGCGTTGGTGGTTGTTGACCGTGTCTGCAGTCTGCACAGAGATAAAAATAAAAAAACGAATTCCATGTTGCCAATTTAGACAGAAAACGATGAAGACAGTTCACACTCGCTTCAGCAACAATAAGACAACCTGTCACCACACACACACACACAAAATGATCATTATGTGGTTGCCATTGAGAAGACTGATGATATCCAACCCCTGAACAGGAAATATATGAGATAAGGTACCAGCCCTAGGCTCTAAAATAAGAAACAATCATCGATAAGGGATAGAGAACTGACACAATGCTTTATTCTGTCAACTGGAAGTGATCTACCTCTCATATCAGTCATGTCTGAAATAGCCTCTAGTCTCTCCAGTGTTTCCCACAAGTACATAGAGTAGCCAACCAAATAGAAAAAGTAGACAGATCCCCAGGGTTGTACATTTTTTGCTAAAGGTGCTTTATGTTGGTGCAATAGTGCAACACTAACAAAACCAATATTATTCTATAACATATGCGCTGTCTCCCGCGTTGGATAGTGGTCGCTGTCCGCGGTTCTGAAACATCAGTGCGCTGTTGAATTGAAGCCTTTTCCTAGACCATGTTGCTATGTGCATAATAGCAAAGTTAACCAGCATATTGGTATTGAGAACAATGCGGTGGAGGCTGCAGCAGAGTTAGGAGATGAGAAAACAGCCCTTTAAGAAAAGTGAGGAGAGAGGAAACTAACTTAATTAGGTCTATAATCAATAGCCTAACTGTTAAACATGCCTGGCTTTACAAACCATCATATACAGTGCCTTCGGAAAGTATACAGACACCTTGACTTTCTTCAAATTGTTACTTTACAGCCTTATTATGAAATTGATTAAAAAAAGAAACATCCTCAGCAATCTACACACAATACCCCATAATCACAAAGCGAAAACAGGTTTTTAGAAATGTTTGCAAATTTATACAAAATAAAAAACCTAAATACCTTATTTACATAAGAATTCAGACCCTTTGCTATGAGACTCGAAATTGAGCTCAGGTGCATTCTGTTTCCATTGATCATCCTTGAGATGTTTGTACAACTTGATTGGAGTCCACGTGGTAAATTCAATTGATTGGACATGATTTGGAAAGGCACACACCTGTCTATATAAGGTTCCACAGTTGACAGTGCATGTCAGAGCAAAAACCAAGCCATGAGATCAAAGGAATTGTCCGTAGAGCTCCGAGACAGGATTCTGTTGAGGCAGAGATCTGGGGAAGGGTCCCAAAAAAATTCTGCAGCATTGAAGGTCCCCAGGAACATAGTGGCCACCATCATTCTTAAATGGAAGAAGTTTGGAACCACAAAGACTCTTCCTAGAGCTGGCCGCCCAGCCAAACTGACCAATCGGGGGAGAAGGGCCTTGGTTAGGGAGGTGACCAAGAACTCGATGGTCACTCTGACAGAGCTCTAGAGTTCCTCTGTGGAGATGGGAGAACCTTCTAGAAGGACAACCATCTCTGCGGCCGGCTGTCGTGCCCACTTGGAGTTTGCCAAAAGGCACCTAAAGACTCTCAGACCATGAGAAACAAGATTCTCTGTTTGACGAAACCAAGACTGAACACCTTGGCCTGAATGCCAAGCGTCACGTCTAGAGGAAACCTGGCACCATCCCTACGGTGAAGCGTGGTGGCAGCATCATGCTGTGGGGACGTTTTTCAGCAGCAGGGACTGGGAGACTAGTCAGGATCGAGGCAAAGATGAACAGATCAAAGTACAGAGAAATCCCTGCTCCAGAGCGCTCAGGCCCTCAGACTGGGGCGAAGTTTCACCTTCCAACAGGACAACGACCCTAAGCACACAGCCAAGACAATGCAGGAGTGGCTTCTGGACAAGTCTCTGAATGTCCTTGAGTGGCCCAGTCAGAGCTGCAAATTCACAAGCATCATGGTCTCTCCCTCCACCGCGTAAAGAAATTAAAGACTGCAACCAACCACAGCGCACACAAATTATACCAGGAGGCGGGACAGACAGCACACTACGTTTCCCTGTCATCGCTTGCTTTGTGACTGACAGGACTCTGTCCTATCAATAGATCACTAGAAGATGCATATCATTAATTCTAGCGGAAGAGCGCTCAACGGACTTACGAATTGAAACTTTTAAATGAAAAGTAACCTAGTTAATATGAAGTGGAAAAAGTAGCCGGCTGATTAGCCAACGCTAATGGAAAACACTCTCTCTACACAACACTATCCCTCGCGCTCCTCTACACAACGACTCGCCAGCTGGAGTGCTCTTATGTATATATATATATAAAAAAGTAATACATTCATTCAATCAATCACACAGGTGCTCAGATGTCCACACAGTCAGGAAGACAAAGGGATTGTGCTAGACACATACACAGTTGGGAAAAAGGCTATTGTACTGCTGGAACCAAGACAGGGCCAGGAACCAACCTCTCCATGACACACACGCTCCTTATCCACTTATGGGAAGCACAACTTAGCTTTAGGACACTAAAGAGATGTTTGCATGTGCGTTGAACTCGGTTAATAGAGTTACCTACTGGGGGACTAGGTATATACCTGACCAGCCTACAGAGAGAGTCTCTCTCTCGCTTTTCTAGTTTTCGCTATTCCGAGCAGATAAAGGAGAGGAGACAATGAGAGGAAGGGGAGGAAACTAGGAGGAGAAAAATAGAGGAAGCTACAACACAATTATTGACACTAGCTTTAAAATGGTGTGAAACAGACAAAACCAATGATAAGGGGGCCACCTGTATCTATTTAGACACACCTTTCTCTACTTTCTTCATCTCCATCCCTCACCCCCGTCATCTGTGTTCTATCAGGGAAAAGCCATTTCCCCTGCACTTTCCACCCTCCCTCCTTTACCGTCAGAGTCACAGACACTACCCTCCCACCCCACCTCTGTCCTCCATCTCATTACGTCATCTCTGCTTCTTTGCAGCAACACCTTTTTCTTTGTGTCTCACCCATCCCCCACTCCTCTCCTCTGGCCCTGGTCACTGGTTAAGCTTGGGCGGTATTCAGATTGTCATACCTTCATACTGACCTTGTAACATTCGCTAATACCGGCACAGAACATAAGGAGCGCTATTTTCAAACTCCACTGAGCCTCTGAGATCTGAAGGTTAGCAATGTTAACAAGTAAAAGTTCGGTCTCTCACCTAAACTACAGTATTTGCAGGACAGACATCCCAGCTCATAGTTATAAAAGTAACTCAAAAATGCTACTCACAGTTTGCTGCACACACAAAACAAATAGACAGCAAGGCACTTGATCCAGGAAGGGATGCTCTGCTGTTCCCAAGCAAAGCTTGATTTTGCAAGAAGCTAAGCACTGGGCGATATGGACAACATATAATATCACGGTATGACGGTATTTTAAGGTTTTGAATAATAAAAAGTTCTACATTTGCTTTATGAGTAGTGCGTGACCCTAGGGTGGCAACACATACATTCTAAGTGATTTCAATGGGTCTTTCTCCATTCTGATTGTTTTATACCGTTTAATTCAACTTCAAACAAAAATAATTTCCAACATTTTCATCAATTTCTGCATTTCCTGCACTCATTTGAGATCATTTCCACACTGCCACGTAGGGCTGCACGATATGGGCAAAGAAACAAGGCCTTATTTTTTACCAACTGTTGCAATTGCGATTTGACTTGGGTGAACTGTTGGAATCATGGAAATAGAATGATTATTCTAATTCTATAGTTAGAATATAATAGTGGGCACTTTGAATACAGTGGTGATTGACATGACAATAGATGAAAATGCCAGGGAGGAGTTACTGTGACAGGGTAGGAACCAAAGTGTTAAGTGTTTCCTCGGGGACCCTATAATCTTTGGCTACATTGAATGTATTCCTCTTTGATTGCACAAAGAACATGCTGATTTAGGTCTACACCATCACTGGTATTAATCAGCCTGTATAGCTAATTACGTTTGCTCTGACACAGTACATTTATTAGCTAGCGAGCTAGCCAGCTAACTAGTGTGGGGATCTATTTTCTTATAACTAGATGTGATGCCTAGCTTAGAAATAATGCATTAATGATTAAACATAATAGGTTTGTACTGTACTGATATACATTGTTTAACATAACAAGCTGTGATTCATGTGAGGAATGTTAGGGAGTAGGGTGAGACAGACTTGTGATTCTCACAGACACATACACACTGCCTCTTTGTTAAACCGCGCTCAAGGACGTGTACTGCAAAAGTGCTGACTTTCTGGACAAGTTGCAAAACAACTAGACACCTGGCAACAGGGAAGCGCCAAGGGGCTGGGACCAGCCTGTGCGCCAACGATAGGCTGAGTAAGTCTAAACCACGCTCAGTCTCTACTCTGATAAGCCAGCAGGGAGCGGGAACTATCTCTGTCAGAGTATTTGGAGAATAACTTAGAACAATGGATCAGTTCTCTGTCTGCCCTGCGTGGTATTTCAGTGGACCCGTATATACGAACATCATATTTTCCATCGAAGTTTTTTGCATTAATTAAAATACTAGTCTATTTTAGAAGACATGTATTGACCTCTTTTTGTTCCCAATACCAGATTTGAATTGACGCAACTTAACACTAGCGATTAGCATTAGCAGCTAACAAGATTTAAGCCCAAATTCCTAAGAAAATACTAGCTGATGTAAGAAACACAAACTACTAGTTTAATAACAGAACGCTAGTGGATTTATATTAAGAAGCAAAGTGAAAACAGCATCATTGTCATCAACATTGTTGCATGTGCTGCATTGACCATGCAGACTGAACGCAAGTGTCTCGTGGTCGAGGAACCACAAATGCGCTCCTTGAGTGACAGGGGGCGGGGCTAGGTCTGTGTGGAAAGCCGCATGGAGAGAGAGAGAGAGCGATGAATAAAAATGTACGTTACACACGGTGTATCACATTTAACAAACCAAACATTAAAATACCGTTATAGAAGGTAAAGTAAAAACACAAACTTGTCCATGCATCAATACCGGTATATCGTAAAATACGGTATACCAGCCAGCCCTAAGCTAGATAGCTAACTAGCTACTAAATTTGCAAACCAAATGCACCACAGCAGAGCATTTAGCACACTTCAGACAGTTAACGTAATACTTTTAAGATATCTAGCTGGCAAACATTTAGTTGTAAATTCCATACTGTAACTAGATCACCTGGCGCGTGCTGCACAACAGTGACTGACTCACAAGGCTCGGTCTCTCGTTGTTGTACGCTTGCAAA
The DNA here is from genome assembly GCF_020615455.1 of Coregonus clupeaformis. NCBI lineage: Eukaryota > Metazoa > Chordata > Actinopteri > Salmoniformes > Salmonidae > Coregonus > Coregonus clupeaformis. Next base: position 33,589,920 of record NC_059217.1, on the reverse strand, counting down.
CAAACACCACGTGACGGGACTACTGGTAAGCTTCATAATGAAATATTATGTGACAGGTGAAATGAAGAACACAATCTTTATTACCTAACATATTGCACAAGTTGACTGCAGGTATTTACTTAAAAAGTAGCTATAAATATTCAAATGTATTTAAAAAACTTCAAAGAAATAGTTTTAAAAAATACCCCGATATATGGTATACTGCCCAAGCCTACCACTGGCCACCCAGCAACATGGAGATTCATTACAGAAACCTGGCAGCCATAGCCTGCCAACACACACACACACCTCAGGGGTCACGTTACCTCAGAATTCTGAATTTTTCATGCAGAAAAATACAAAACGCATAAGAAAAATCGTACTGCTTTTTGTAAACGCAGATCTAATATGCCTCATTGTCATTTCTGCTCGGCATCAGACTAACTTTGTGCTTCAGTTGCACTTCTCCACTCTGATGAGAATTCACGAATGGGCATTCTATCTGCAGACAGCGCTCTGACTGATGTGTAGCTACTTTTCTCGGTGGAGCCAACTTCTCTGGTAAGAAGATTAACTTCCAGCAAAACATTTTTAAATGTAGCTGGCTACATTCTTTCTATGATAAACATTAGAAATATGATGCCATGCATTATTCTTGCAAAAAACACCTCACCTTCTCATTGTAAGCTCATTTGCTTGTGTGGCTGCTAGCCAAATAGCGTTGCACTTCTGTTGTCATCTGATGAAAATGAAGCTACTGTATTTTCTGCTGAATGTATTGCACTAATGTATTTTCTGTGAAGGAAAACTATAGTCGCACGCCCCTTATCACTATAGTGCATTCGGGAAGTATTCAGACCCCTTTACTTTTTCCACATTTTGTTACGTTACAGCCTTATTCTAAAATTGATTACATTTGGTTTTTGCCTCATCAATCTACACACAATACCCCATAATGACAAAGCAAAAACAGGTTTTTAGAAATTTTTGCTAATTAATAAAAAATAAATCAGACCCTTTACTGAGTACTTTGAGTTCAATCCAAAGAGTTCAATCTTGGTTTCATCAGACTAGAGAATCTTGTTTCTCATGGTCTGAGAGTCGTTTAGGTGCCTTTTGGCAAACTCCAAGCGGGCTGTCATGTGCCTTTTACTGAGGAGTGGCTTCCGTCTGGCCACTCTACCATAAAGGCCTGATTGGTGGAGTGCTGCAGAGATGGTTGTTATTCTGGAAGGTTCTCCCATCTCCACAGAGGAACTCTAGAGCTCTATCAGAGTGACCATCGGGTTCTTGGTTATCTCCCTGACCAAGGCCCTTCTCCCGCAATTGCGCAGTTTGGCCAGGTGGCCAGCTCTAGGAAGAGTCTTGGTGGTTCCAAACTTCTTCCATTTAATGCTGCAGACATTTTTTGGGTCCCTTCCCCAGACCTGTGACTCAACACAATCCTGTCTCGGAGCTCTACGGACAATTCCTTCGACCTCACGGCTTGGTTTTTGCTCTGACATGCACTGTCAACTGTTGGACCTTATATAGACACGTGTGTGCCTTTCCAAATCATGTCCAATCAATTGAATTTCCCACAGGTGGACTCCCAAGTTGTAGAAACATCAAGGATGAGCAATGGAAACAGGATGCACCGGAGCTCAATTTCGAGTCTCTTAGCAAAGGGTCTGAATACTTGTGTAAATAAGGTATCTTTTTTTTTTTTTTTTATACATTTGCAAACATTTCTAAAAACCTGTTTCATTTTGTCATTATGGGGAATTGTGTGTAGATTGATGAGGATTTTTATTTATTTAATCAATTTTAGAGTAAGGCTGTAACGTAACAAAATGTGGAAAAAGTTTGAGGTGTCTGAATACTTTCCGAATTAAGCAAAAAACATGCAGGTGAAATGGTTGAAAACACATTTCTTGATGGTCTGCGTTTTGAAAATGCAGATTTCTCAACTCTAAGCAACCCCTGCGCGCACACACACACCTTAGATGACAGATGGAGAGAGTTGGCTGGTGGCTATAATGACCTCCAGTGTCAGAATAGTCTGTGTTTCTCTCGCTCCCTCCCTCCACCACCCTCTGACAACTCTTATCCAAGCCGGCTAGTCATTAGCTGAGTGTTTCACTGCACAGCAGTTAACCAGACAGAGGGACAGACAGGTGGCATGATATTGTGTGAAGATCACAGTAGCAGGACTGTCTACACTTAAAATAACTGAGAAATAATCACACAAAAGGGGGGATATTCCTTGGGTCCCTGTGCCCAAGGAAGCGAAGGTAACCTGCCTAAATGATTACCGGCCCGTAGCACTCACGTCGGTAGCCATGAAGTGCTTTGAAAGGCTGGTCATGGCTCACCTCAACACCATCATCCCGGAAACCCTAGACCCACTCCAATTCGCATACCGCCCCAACAGATCCACAGATGACGCAATCTCAATCGCACTCCACACTGCCCTTTCCCACCTGGACAAAAAGGAAAACCTATTTGAGAATGCTGTTCAATGACAACAGCTCAGCGTTCAACACCATAGTGCCCACAAAGCTCATCACTATGCTAAGGACCATGGGACTAAACACCTCCCTCTGCAACTGGATCCTGGACTTCCTGACGGGCCGCCCCCAGGTGGTAAGGGTAGGCAACAACAAATGCCACGCTGATCCTCAACACAGGGGCCCCTCAGGGGTGCGTGCTTAGTCCCCTCCTGTACTCCCTGTTCACCCATGACTGCGTGGCCAAACACGACTCCAACACCATCATTAAGTTTGCTGATGACACAACAGTGGTAGGCTTGATCACCGACAACGATGAGACAGCCTATAGGGAGGAGGTCAGAGACCTGGCAGTGTGGTGCCAGGAGAACAACCTCTCCCTCAATGTGAGCAAGACAAAGGAGCTGATCGTGAACTACAGGAAAAGATGGGCTGAACAGGCACCCATTAACATCGACAGGGCTGTAGTGGAGCGGGTCTAGAGTTTCAAGTTCCTTGGTGTCCACATCACCAACAAACTATCATGGTCCAAACACACCAAGACAGTCGTGAAGAGGGCATGACAACACCTTTCCCCCTCAGGAGACTGAAAATATTTGGCATGGGTCCCCAGATCCTCAAAAAGTTATACAGCTGCACCATCGAGAGCATCCTGACTGGTTGCATCACCGCCTGGTATGGCAACTGCTCGGCATCTGACCGTAAGGCGCTACAGAGGGTAGTGCGTACGGCCCAGTACATCACTGGGGCCAAGCTTCCTGCCATCCAGGACCTATACACTAGGCGGTGTCAGAGGAAGGCCCAAAAAATTGTCAAAGACTCCAGTCACCCAAGTCATAGACTGTTCTCTCTGCTACCGCACAGCAAGCGGTACCGGGGCGCCAAGTCTAGGACCAAAAGGCTCCTTAACAGCTTCTACCCCCAAGCCATAAGACTGCTGAACAGCTAATCAAATGGCTACCCGGACTATTTACATTGACCCCCCCCCCTTTTACACTGCTGCTACTTGCTGTTATTATCTATGCATAGTCACTTTACCCCTACCTACATGTACAAATTACCTCGACTAACCTGTACCCCCACACATGACTCGGTACCAGTCCCCTTGTATATAGCCTCGTTATTGTTATTTTATTGTGTTACTTTTTTTAATTTACTTTTTTACTTTAGTTTATTTAGTATATATTTTCTTAACTCTATTTTTTGAACTGCATTGTTGGTTAAGGGCTTGTAAGTAAGCATTTCACGGTAAGACGCATGAGACAAATACAATTTGATTTGATAAATGGTACAATTCGGAGTACAACATTTTTCATCCTTGGATTGAGGTACGTTTTCTGAGCCATTACCTTTTGCCAGCTCCGCGGTGTCCTAATCTACACAGGAAGCCTGTCCGACGCTAGTGCAGCTGTATGCAAGCGAGTCGGACCTGCCAGCTACTGTTTAATCATGCCTATCAAGACCAGGAGTTCCCTGTGGCGGAATATACGGTCAGACCACACACACACACAAGCCGCTGTGCATTCATTAAAACAGCTTTTACATGTTCAAAATAGGCTACTGATGATGAATCCTACCACTTGTCAGTCAGTGACAGATGAAGATGAATGGATAGTGTGTGTATGAGACATTAGGAAAATGGTGTAACACTCTACATAGGCTACTAGAAATTACATTATCAGAGAAATTACATTCTCATATTGATTGTGATGGTTTCCCATGTCTCACTCACTGACAAAGACTATGCTGAAACACCTCATGTCATATAAATAAAGGCATTTCAAAACACTACGACAAGTGCCTTGCTTCTCTTTCTGGTTCCCATTCTAGACCTCTAAACCAAAGAGCACTTAGTTTAAAATCTACTGTTGTTTTGATATTCTGCAGTATATCCAAAAGCACTCCACTTTTCCATTCTCTTCTTCTAGTCTACATTCGGTCACAACAACCTTATTAAGACTCGAGAGTGGTTTGGATGATGTAGTGTCTCACACAGACAGGTGTGAGGAGGACAGAGGATGGATGTATTGCCCTGTCAGTCAACTAATGTACACAGAGAGAGACAACAATTAAGCCCTCCAGTCATATTGGTTTAGATTAGTCAGGGTAATACACAAACAAGGGGACAGAATGGAGACTTGCTAATTGTGGAATTTTCAGCTGCTGGTACAGGGACAAAATACAACGCGTTTGTGGCACCACGGAATGGTTAGCTTTCTAGCTAGCTGTTAATTCACGCCATGATACAGTATGTTGTAGCTAGACCCGCCACCATTGTAGCTACCCCATAGAAAATACATTACAGAGACCCACATAGGCTACACATACATTTAATATTGTGATTCTACATGTTTGATTGGAGAATGTGTCCATACACTAAGATTCTTACCTTCTCCACGTTTTCCACTGTGAAGTCGAGGGCGTCTGGCGTGATTGCTATTCTCCCAAATGTCTCCATGTTAGCCCAACCGGCCGGTCTGTCAATAAATGACAGAGCCGCTTCTTTAGCTAGCTACAGAATGCGGCACTAGTCAATTGTCTGTAACCACGATTTGGATTGGTAGCTATTCTGTGTTAGCTGGCTAACTAATGTTAGCTTCCGTAGCAAAACCCTGTTAGCAAGCTGACTGACCGGCCTCAGTGGGTACCGATTATGTTCTGTCTATCTGGGGTCACAATTTATGGCTTGATGACAACATTAGCTAGTTTGCATCTCGCTACCCAATTGAAAATGTATCTGTAAAGATAACCTAGCTAGCTAAGCCTGTCCTTAGCTGACGTTATAAGTCATTAACATCCAAAAATGCGTTGGCATAAGAAATTGGTGGTAGCTATTTGTTGCTAAATATCCAGTATATAGCAGCTGTGTCTTTGCTACGACGCTGGTCAAAATGATCTTCTTCTTCTTCTATAGTTAAGGCAGTCCGCAAACAAATGTGAAAGGTGCATGCCGCCACCTACTGTGCAATCCATTATACGTGGTGATAGTTTTAAAAAAATATTTGGTGATACAAAATTGGGAAAAATGAAAAATTACCCTGCCAACTATTAGCCCTCATTAAAAACCCCACCACCCCTTTCCACTATTTAATACTATATAATCCTACAGAACAGAACACTACCACTCAACACTCCCTGGAATTATTCTGCAGTAAAACCTCACAATCCCAAGTACCTCTCTGCAGCTGCCACCACAACCTCTATTTTCTGTGACTTATGTTCCATTTCAGCAGTACAGTTGACAACCATGGCTATGAATGCTAAGAAACCCACCTTACTGAAGCACATATTATTCCTATCACTCTCTATTGGCCCACGTGCCTACTCTCAGGGATCCTCTCAGGATCCCTCGCCCTGTACCCATCTTCCTCCACTACTCTCTTCACTGTCTCAGCATACAACACCTTCTGTACTACTCTGACCCTGTCAACTTCAACCTGCCTTTCTCTCACCAGATACCTCTGATCTCCTGCACCATGGGCACTTCCACAGCTAACACACCAGTAGCGGTGTGTGGCTAAAATCACTGGAGAAGCCAAGCCAGGGGGGGAAAAGCCATATTACAACCTATGTGTTGTGGTAATTGCATGTTTTGCTCTATAACCTGTTAGTTCATATGTCTTGCCACCGCGATATATAGGCTTAAGGCCGAGACAATAAGAAGACACAGTGGCAGAGTAAATTCAACCACACCTTTGCTTCATCACAAAACCGGAGAGCAACATCTGTCTGGTGGAGTCCACAAAGCATATTGCATGTAACAAACAGTTGCATGACCTACAGCATGGTCAATCAAGTTAATGTTTCCGACATTTTCGGACTACTAAACAACTATTGATTTAGAGCACCGGAGAGTTACCGCAAGTTGCAAAGAAAACAGGAGATGCCTCCACTATTCCAGCACCATTTCAACTTCAATATTTCAACATCATCAAATCACCCATGCTTAGTCTAATACAGTGACAACAAAAAGATTCCAAAAACAATTTAGTCCAATCCATTTAAGCTAAATATCATGTTGCTGTCCATGGTACTAATTTCTCTGTGTGTGCGTAAGTACATGTTGACTCAACCTACTTGTAAAGAAATGCCAATGCTATCCTCCTCTCTTTCATGTTGCCGAAACGGTCTATGACTCTGTCATACAGTACACGCTTTTATTTTTTGTTGTCCTATGCTACCTGGCTAAAATGCTTGCTCGCTAGCCTACCTTCCTTTCATGGGCAACGATAAGCCAGCTAGTTAACATTAGGCTACTAAATCTAGCTACATGTTGAACTTCCATCCTCTCAGGCCAGAGGCACAATGTATGAATTTATGGTTGGATCAGAATCGCCGTTATAATCATTGGTCAGTACGGAGAATTAAGTAAAACCACAAGTCCAAATCCCTATGTCCATCCATGGCTAATTTAGGAAAGGGACCATTTTGGCTAGCTAGCTAAACAACGACACAACGAGATGCAACAATTCATGTATTTTCCTGTCAATGACGTTTGGCTTTTGATGTAATGTGATTGGTGTGAAGCCAAATCCAAACTGGCTTCCCTTCACACTTTTTTTTGTGTGCCAGGACCATTCTCAGATGAGCTCACTCAATTTAGCTTGACAATGATTGGCTATTATTGTATAATATTTTTTATCAAGGGAGGCCAAATGTTCGCTGGCTTCACTTACATTCATTGCTGTGGGCGGCAACAATATCATACTCTTTCTGACCAGACAGCATCAGAAAGAAGGGCTACACATAAAGAGGCAGAGGGGCGCTGTTTCGCTCACTCGGATGCTTTCTCCGGTGAGATACATTCAGACTCTTGCGAACTGAAGGAAAATTATGAGACACAGAGAGACGAATGATACATTATTTTAGATGTTTAAAAAAACAAATATTGGTACATTTTGGGGGGAAGCCTGGCTTCCACTGGCTTCCATTGGCTTACACCGATACTACACATACCTTCGTCTCATGCCCTCCTGCACATTTCTCACATCTAGGAATCTCCATCCTACACACTGCTGGAACATGACCATAAGCTTGACACCTAAAACTGGTCGAAATGATAATGCTGCCTGCTCCCATCTACCGCCTTCAGCTTCAGTCTGCAACGTCACCTGACCCCACATACAATGCAAAGTGCTTATGCCATTTGTCTTTCCTCCAACCACGACACTGCTTTCAAAGCAGGGAAAATGTTATAAGGACAATTTAGGAGTTATGAGAATTAAAACTTTTATGAAAAGTTAAAAACTTTTATTGATCAAAATTATGTTTTACGTATGTTCCGGGTAGAATGATTACTGTTATACTATTCCAGGTATTCCTTAAAGAGGTAGGGTTTCAAGTGTCTCCGGAAGGTGGTCAGTGACTCCGCTGTCCTGGCGTTGTGGGGGAGCTTGTTCCACCATTGGGGTGCCAGAGCAGCGAATAGCTTTGACTGGGCTGAGCGGGAACTGTGCTTCCGTAGAGGTAGGGGGGGCTAGCAGGCCAGAGGTGGATGAACGTAGTGCCCTCGTTTGGGTGTAGGGTCTGATCAGAGCCTGAAGGTAAGGAGGTGCCGTTCCCCTCACAGCTCCGTAGGTAAGCACCATGGTTTTGTAGTAGATGCGAGCTTCAACTGGAAGCCAGTGGAGTGTGCGGAGGAGCGGGGTGACATGAGAGAACTTGGGAAGGTTGAACACCAGACGTGCTGCAGCGTTCTGGATAAATTGTAGGGGTTTAATGGCACAGGCAGGGAGCCCAGCCAACAGCAAATTGCAGTAATCCAGACGGGAGATGACAAGTGCCTGGATTAGGACCTGTACCGCTTTCTGTGTTATACATTTGAATAGTCCTATGCTTTTCAACATCATGGATATTTTGCACTTATTTCTTTAAAAATAACAGTACATAGGCCAGGGATGGGCAACTAGGGCCTGTGGGCAGCATGCAGCTCCCCCTTGTTTTGTCTGTGTGTGTGGGGGGTTGGGGGGGACTCAGTCAGGGTCTCAAAGTACTATTGCAAGTTAGAATAGTAGGGTACACAAGGTGCAGTTTCAAAATGTTATTGTGCATCAGCAATTTTTCTCAATTAGCCCATGTCAGCTAACATTTTTTAGATTGCTAAGTTATTTTAGCGACCAGCTATCTAAACTTGTTATCATCGTCAAATTACTGGCTGGGGGGCCCCCATTGATTTTGTTAGTCCCACTCATATTAAAAACTGCAAACATTTCTCCCCTTTCCCTTCCCTTTCCCTTTCACCCTATGGCAAAATGTGTAGAATTGCAGAAAATTAGCTGTAAAACGTTAAAATAATTCTGGGTGCGCATACCCACAAGCAACTGTGCCCCTTCATGATGAGTTCAGATTTTTTGGTGACCCCCACCACAAAAGCAGTACACTGAGCCTTTAATAGCCCTGTTGGCTGATATAGCCATCTGCTATATCATTTTTCCCATAGGGATGGCTGAACGAACCAGAGGTAACTTATTTCCGGTAATTCACCCTATCAGACATTGCTTGCATTTGGCGAAAGGTTGATGGGGTTCTTAGTCTATTGGTTCTCGTCGCTTTGTAGACTGGTTTATATTCCATACATTTGTATTACAGTAAAACGCCCTGTTATGTCATAGCAAAGATTATGGATATACTGACAAGATACATGTCTCTCCGCCCTAATAATGGGAGTCGTTGTCCACAAAGCGGCATGGCGGGCTGTCTCGATCCCGCCTATCCTATCTTTAGATTGGTGGATACATCTCATTATTGTAATACTATTTTGAATATTCGATGAGGGTTGTTAACGTCAACTGCCTGTATTCAATGGAGAGAGATGCTATGCTAGCCTCATAGCATGAATATGCATACCATCTCGAGAAAACTCCAATATAAAGTTTTTTGTTCTCCCTAAGTTGCCGGGATGTCACATGTCCTATTTTATCAGTACACTCGAAACAACTTAAACTTAAGCATTATGAAACTTCTATTGGATCAAATAAACCTCACGTAGCAAATAAGTCATACATTTTTTTGTTGACCAAATTCGACACTCTCTCATTGACCTTCATGCAAAAACTCTTCACTTGGTGAGCGAAACAACGAAAAATCGCCACCTGCTGGAGAGAGACAGATTTTCTGACTAGTTGGGCCTCTCTCTTCCTCTTCGGTCATAGCCAGTTATGTGATGACAGGACAGTACCATTCAAGGTCTTCGGCGGGATATACAATTTAGTTGATCCATTATATATACATTTTTTAATATTACTATTCAATATGACTACATTTCTTGTCAGTCAATGAACGAATTATATCAGACACACAAAATAAAAAAACATTATCTTCTAGCCAACAAGTGTAAATGTGTTTTAAAAAGAGTACATTTTATACATACACTACCGGTCAAAAGTTTTAGAACACATTCAAGAGTTTTTCTTAATTTTTTACTATTTTCTACATTGTAGAATAATAGTGAAGACATCAAAACAATGAAATAACACATATGGAATCATGTAGTAACCACAAAAGTTTTAAACAAATAAAAATATATTTGAGATTTGAGATTCTTCCAATAGCCACCCTTTGCCTTGATGACAGCTTTGCACACTCTTGGCATTCTCTCAACCAGCTTCACCTGGAATGCTTTTCCAACAGTCTTGAAGGAGTTCCCACATATGCTGGGCACTTGTTGGCTGCTTTACCTTCACTCTGCGGTCCAACTCATCCCAAAACATCTAAATTTGGTTGAGGTCAGGGGATTGTGGAGGCCAGGTCATCTGATGCAGCACTCCATCACTCTATTATTGGTCAAATAGCCCTTACACAGCCTGGAGGTGTGTTGGGTCATTGTCCTGTTGAAAAACAAATGATAGTCCCACTAAGTACAGTTGAAGTCGGAAGTTTACATACACCTTAAACAAATACATTTAAACTCAGTTTTTCACAATTCCTGACATTTAATCCTTGTACAAGTTCCATGTCTTAGGTCAGTTAGGATCACCACTTTATTTTAAGAATGTGAAATGTCAGAATAATAGTAGAGAGAATGATTTATTTCAGCTTTTATTTCTTTCATCACATTCCCAGTGGGTCAGAAGTTTACATACACTCAATTAGTATTTGGTAGCATTGCCTTTAAATTGTTTAACTTCAGTCAAACGTTTTGGGTAGCCTTCCACAAGCTTCCCACAATAAGTTGGGTGAATTTTGGCCAATTCCTCCTGACAGAGCTGGTGTAACTGAGTCAGGTTTGTAGGCCTTCTTGCTCGCACACGCTTTTTCTGTTCTGCCCACACATTTTCTATAGGATTGAGGTCAGGGCTTTGTGATGGCCACTCCAATTCCTTGACTTTGTTGTCCTTAAGCCATTTTGCCACAACTTTGGAAGTATGCTTGGGGTCATTGTCCATTTGGAAGACCCATTTGCGACCAAGCTTTAACATCCTGACTGATGTCTTGAGATGTTGCTTCAATATATCCACATAATTTTCCTTCCTCATGATGCCATCTATTTTGTGAAGTGCACCAGTCCCTCCTGCAGCAAAGCACCCCCACAGCATGATGCTGCCACCCCCGTGCTTCACGGTTGGGAAGGTGTTCTTCAGCTTGCAAGCCGCCCCCCTTTTTCCTCCAAACATAACGATGGTCATTATGGCCAAACAGTTCTATTTTTGTTTCATCAGACCAGAGGACATTTCTCCAAAAAGTACGATCTTTGTCCCCATGTGCAGTTGCAAACTGTAGTCTGGCTTTTTTATGGCGGTTTTGGAGCAGTGGCTTCTTCCTTGCTGAGCAGCCTTTCAGGTTATGTCGATATAGGACTCGTTATACTGTGGATTTAGATACTTTCTTACCTGTTTCCTCCAGCATCTTCACAAGGTCCTTTGCTGTTGTTCTGGGATTGATTTGTGGTCCCATGTTGTTTATACTTGCAAATTATTGTTTGTACAGATGAACGTGGTACCTTCAGGCGTTTGGAAATTGCTCCCAAGGATGAATCAGACTTGTGGAGGGCTACAAAAAAAATTCTGAGGTCTTGGCTGATTTCTTTTGATTTTCCCATGATGTCAAGCAAGGAGGCACTGAGTTTGAAGGTAGGCCTTGAAATACATCCACAGGTACACCTCCAATTGACTCAAATTATGGCAATTAGCCTATCAGAAGCTTCTAAAGCCATGACCTAATTTTCTGAAATTTTCCAAGCTGTTTAAAGGCACAGTCAACTTAGTCTATGTAAACTTCTGACCCACTGGAATTGTGATACAGTGAATTATACATGAAATAATCTGTCTGTAAACAATTGTTGGAAAAATTACTTGTGTCATGCACAAAGTAGATGTCCTAACCGACTTGCAAAACTATAGTTTGTTAACAAGAAATTTGTGGAGTGGTTGAAAAACTAGTTTTAATGACTCCAACCTAAGTGTATGTAAACTTCCGACTTAAACCTTAGGTGTGTCCAAACACAATCCATGTCTCAATTGTCTCAAGGCTTAAAAATCATTATTTAACTGGTCTGCTCCCTTTCATCTACACTGTTTCATCTACACTGATTGAAGTGGATTTAACAGGTGACATCAACAAGGGTACACTTGGTCAGCCTTTGTCATGAAAAGAGCAGGTGTTCATAATGTTTTTCCAAATATATAGTGGGTTTATTTCCTGTAATTTCTCTTATTCGGTAGATTGTTAGAATATTGCGCAGAACAGACATGCTTCTCTGCCATGTTTCTCCTCAATTCATATAACTCTCTGCAATGCCATAACAGGGGTGCACTCAATATTGCACAAATCATATGTCTCCTATTTCTGTCACAGACTATGATAAATCTGCTGTATTCATTATTATAATTTCAGGGTGTCTCTGTCTCTCTGCCCCTCCCTGATTCTCCTCCCTCCCGTCTCTCTGAATAGCCACCACTAGTCCCATGTTTCATGAGCTGAAATAAAAAAATCCCAGAAATGTTCTACATGCACAAAAAGCTTATTTCTCTCAAATGTTTTGCACAAATGTGTTTATATCCCTGTTAGTGAGCATTTCTCCTTTGCCAAGATAATCCATCCACCTGACAGGTGTGGCATATCAAGAAGCTGATTAAACAGCATGATCATTACACAGGTGCGGGAGCATGCAATTGGCATGCTGACTGCAGGAATGTCCACCAGAGCTGTTGCCAGATAATACTATGTTAATTTCTCTACCATAAACTGCCTCCAACGTCGTTTTGGAGAATTTGGCAGTACGTCAACCGCAGACCACGTGTAACCACGCCAGCACAGGACCTCCACATCCGGCTCCTTCACCTGTGGGATCGTCTGAGGGGTGCTGAGGAGTATTTCTGTCTGGGGTGCAACCATGGGTGGTCCTCTGTAGCTCAATTGGTAGAGCATGGCGCTTGTAACACCAGGGTAGTGGGTTCGATCCCCGGGACCACCCATACGTAAAAATGTATGCACGCATGACTGTAAGTCGCTTTGGATAAAAGCGTCTGCTAAATAGCATATTATTATTATTATTATGGGTGGGCCTGGCTCTCCAGTGGGTGGGCCTGGCTGCCAAGTGGGTGGGCCTATGCCCTTCCAAGCCCACCCATGGCTGCACCCCTGCCCAGTCATGTGAAATCCATAGATTAGGGCCTAATGAATTTATTTCAATTGACTGATTTCCTTATATGAACTGTAACTCAGTAAAATATTTGAAATTGTTGCATGTTGCATTTCTATTTTTGTTCAGTATACCTTTATAGTTTTTTTTCAACGCATTCTTGGAGCTCGGAGCTTAACATTTTCACTGTACACTGTAATTACATCTGCAACCCTGTACATGTGACTATTAAATGTTTAATCTAATCTAATCCATCACGCCCCTTCTATTGGCACTGGTGGTACGTGGTTTACTGGCACTGGCGATTACATCCTTTCTGACCAAAGGCTAATAGCACAGATTACCCATTATACTGACCAGAAACTCTCTTTACGCTCTTTACGTTGTTGTAGCTAGAATTAGAGAGTCAGCGAGGAAGGAAACCCACCAAGAACCAGGTTAAACACGTGACACTGTGTATTCGCTTAGAAGAGAGATGTCGCGTTCAGGTTACGTTCGGAACTACGAAACTCGAAAATGTCCAGCTTTCTAACTGGTTAAACGCGGCACGTGTATAACTACAACCAGTTAGAAAGTCTGAAATGTCCGAGTTTCCTAGTTCCGACTAGTACTTGAACGCGGCAAGAGACAGTGCACTTCGGAAATCTGCGCTCCTCTCTCCACTGATCGGCCGTGCATACAGTTATTTATAGTTGAGAGGACCACAAAGAACTAAAATATCTTTGTTGCTACCAGGAACAGAAGAGGGAACAGAGGACACGGCGACAGCGTTTTAATAGTTACTGTTAGACTATATCATAGGCGAGAGCGATGGAAACCAAAATCCACGTCGCGCTGTGCGCTCTAGTGATACTCAGCTTGAGTTGGAATGTAGAAGGTAAGAAGCTCTGTGATTTGCACTAATGTGTTTTCTGTGGCAGTTTAAGAGGTTGTTATAATACATACAGACAAAATACATTTTAGTCCTCTCAGATCCATTTTTGGGTTTGTTACATCATGTTCCTGTGGTTGGAAAGGAATTGGACTGGAGACTGCGTTCTTACCTCTTGAGGGAAATACTAAATTGTCACTCCAAATCCCCTTCTACATTTTCATCTTGTCATTCTCTCTCTCTCTCTCTCTCCCTCTCTCTCTATCTTCGATCTCTATCCATCTACAGTGTCTATCTCTCTCTCAAATCCCTACTGATCTTATATTCGTTCTCTGTGTTTAGTTTGTAGGTCTGCCTCTCATTATTAGTTTCACAGGCATAGTAAAGACTTAGGAGAGATAAAGGTTATGACACTGTTAATAAGTGGTATAGGCCTACCATGATCATTTTAACTTCTTCTGAATCTGTTATTTTTATGAATCCTTTATTTTTATTAAGGGCTTCTAAGCAAGCACTTCAAAGTCTACACACATTGTATTCTGCGCATGTGAAAAATACAATTTTATTTTATTTTATGGAGCCATAACAGTCACTAAAAGTCTGTCTTGTTGATCTGCTAAAATGAACAGAGATGTTATTCACAGACAGTTCAGCATATATGCTAGTTCACACACACACAAACACACATAGTCATCTTCTGAGGACAAGCATGGGGTGTGGTAGGGTTGGACCCTGGTTACCATGGTGTTGTTCTATCTGTATGGTGCAGATGAAGGAAATTAGGGATGGAAGCTGCCTTAGACCAGTGTTTCTCAACCCACTCTTGCAGAAGGGACCCTCCTGATTCAACTAATCAAGAGCAAAAAGGTGTGCTGGGCTGGAATTAAAATGTGCAGCCATGGCCCCTAGGGGTACCCCAGGATGCTGTCTAGTGTCTTAAGAGGCACCCAATTATATCTGTTTCCTCAAACCACAAAGGGAAGATGCAGGCCATCTGGGTGTGTTCCTAGTTCCTACCTAGTTCCTAGACTGTAAGGTTCCCTACATACGCCCTGTGTGTCTGCCACGGATTCAAGATGTCTAGCATGCTTTCTAACCAAAACATAGAGAATTCAGACCCAAACCAGAGCCTCGGGTTGCAAGGCAAGCACTATATCCCGTTGTACCAAGGATTGCTACAGTTTTGTGTGTCCAATAGCCATCTCTCTCTCTCTCTCTCTCTCTCTCTCTCTCTGTGTTCAGCAGGAGAGGGACTGAGTAGGCTTAGGAACAATCAACAATCAGTTATTTATAATTCAGAACAAACATTTATGTCTCTGCCGCACTCTTGTCTAGCTGTCGCACTCTGTGGCCAGCTCACTCTCTCTCAACTCTCCTCTCACACTTCTCTCTTTCACTCACATCACTCCCCTCTCTTTCATCTCTCCTTCTCTCATCTTTTTCACCCGTCCATCCTTCTTTTTGCTATCTCACATTCTCTCTCTTTCTCTTTCTCTCTTTCTCAGCTCTATTTAGCAGAGTGTATAGTATACAGTCGCTACGTAAGAACAGGGAAGCACACAGTTTTACATTTGAAAAGGTTTTATTGCAGCACGATGCTATCACAAGTTCTACAAGCTGGAATTCAAATAAACAAGGAAATAGCATAGAGTCACAGGGTGGCATTTGCTGCTCGTAAATGAGTGTGGAAATGCAGTTGAATGGCAAAGCCTGCAGTGGGCTGCATATGCTGTGAACAGGTCACTGAAGTGACATCCAGTCATTCTATAGTCATCTAGTCAACTAAAATGTTTCTTCCAAGCTTGGTTAGATTAAATTGTAGGAGAAAAGAAAAGAGGATTGAGGGAGAGGAGGAATAGAGAAAAGTGATGGGGAGGAGAGGGGAGGATTCAGATTCAGAAAACTTTAATGTCCTCAGAGAGATAATACATTTTGCAGCAGTCATAAAACATACAAACGAAATAACATATACAAATAAAATATAAATAAAAAGTAAATAGCAAAGGATGTTTTCAAGCAAGTAGGCTGGTTAAGTGCAATTTCATAATAAAAATGTAAAAATGGGCTACATGTGCTAAAGTGCAATTAGTCCCAGATTTTGTTAAGTTCCAGAATTGCATTTGGAGTAAAAGAGTACTTGGCCCTATTTCTTATTTTTTACCTTAGGTAGTCTGTACCTGCAGCCAGAGGGGTGGAGCTGGAATTTGGGGTGGGGTGGGTGAGAAGAGTCAACCGCTATTTTATTCGCCTTCTGGTGGGCTCTGCCCAGGTAAAGAGATGACAGTTCTTGCTGTTGCAGCCCCATGATTGTTCCGCAAGTCCTGACTATCCTGCCCAACCAAATTTTCTGTGCAACCTTGATATTCCCAAATCAGCAGGTCAAGCAGTAGGACAGAATGCTCTCAATTAATGATATATAAAAGAGAACCATGATGGTTAGGTCAACATTAAAAAGTGCAGTTTCTGTAGGAAATAAAGTCTCTGTTGGCCTTTCTTAAAAATAGCGTCATTACACTGATCCCAGGACAGCTTGTTGTCAATGATTAGTCCAAGGTATTTGTACTCCTCCACTATTTCGATGGGCTCACCTTTTTATCAGTGATGATGTGTGCAAGGTAGTGTTCCTTTGAAAATCAATCACCATATCCTTAGTTTTTTTTATGTGTTTAGTTTTAGATGGGAGACTCACACCAGACAGTAAAATCATTCAGAGCCGGTCGGTGCTCGGTCTCATCCCCTTCGAGGAGACTGACCAAAGCAGTGTCGTCAGCATAGCATTGATCAGGTGACACCCTGGGAACTGGCTCATGCAGCTGTCTGTATACAGTATGTACAGTATAGCACCGGTGAAAGAACGCTGCCCTGAAATCTGCGATCATGATACGCATATGGGTTTTGCTGCTCTGCAAATGCATGTACACCAGATTTAAGAACGAGAGGATGGCATAATCTGTTCTTCTCTCCGACCGGTATGCAAATTTATGGGGTCAAGGAGCTGTTTGGTGGTGTTGATGATGTATACTTTGATGATCTTTTCAAGAGATTTAATCAAAAGAGAGGTAAGAGCGACAGGTCTGTAGTCATTTGATGCAGATGGGTGAGAGGTTTTTGGGACAGGTACAGCAATAGATTTTTTCCACAGAGATGGAATTTCCAGTGTATCCAGGGACTGCTTGAAGAGAGAGCCGAATACACTGCTTAGCTGAGTGGAACAGTGTTTCAGGACACGACCACTTATGTTATCAGGCCCCGGGATCTTTCACGACTTCGTTGTACGACTTCCTCATTGATTACAAGCGCACTCTCGGTTGCCATGACATCCTCCTCCGCCGCCCCCCTGCTTCGAAGCGTGTGAAGAACTCATTCAGTTAATAGGCGATATGCACAGGCGAGCATGACGTATTTCCGGTTAAATTTCAGGATGGATGTAAACTTTCGGTTATCGTAGAATGCTGTGCTACCGTATGCTAGCATTGAATGCTTGTCGTCAAAAACATCCGAAACGGTTAATTTTCGTTGTTGTTGTTGTTTATCTTAATGTTTATGTTAATGTTTATATTTGTAATACTTCGTCTTGACTAATAACACGATGACGTGTAAACGTACGAAAGTACAGGAGGGACGACAGATATGCCACATTCAGAGTAATGGGCAGTCTGATATAGTAATGCAACCAAATGATTGCATATCCCACACCCAGCCACACAGGAACAGTAGCTTTTAACAAGCACAACTGGCTGTGAATACACAGAAGCATAATTTAATGGGTTTTGAAAGACGAGGGTCTACAGCAGCAGGAGTAGGAGCAAAACTTGTTCTTTCTACTTTTTACTGGTGTAAGCAACTTATCTACTGTCTCCTGTCACTTTTGTGCTTTCTGCATCACTTTCCTACTGTCTTGCACCACTTGGCTATACTGTCTCCCACCACTTACCTATTGTTTTGTGCCATTTACCTACCTTCAAACAGTATTGGCAGAGCAGTAGGTGAGTGGTGCAACATTGTAGCCTAGTACCAATAACAACAGTAGAGTGAAGGTTTTGCTCCTAATTCCTCTTGAAAAGTAGAAACATCAAGTACAAAAGCAAGGAAGTTGGGCCATATGTTTATAAAGAAAGAAGTATGACAGGACAGTTTTGAGTAGAACATAAGCAGTTTGAAGAATAACTGAGTGGAATATGTTACTGTCATTGCAGTCATCAAGTCAGGAAAAAGTAGTAATCTCATTATTGTTTACATTTCAAACCAAACTCCAATTTGTTTACAACAGACCCAACAACAAAGCATGGCAATTCCCACTCAGCTACCCTGGTCTGTATTAGGCTACCACTGTTCAGCTATCGTGAAAACCACTAAAGTTCTAAAGTGTTCTCTTAGCAATGGCAATCAAAGCTGTGGGAACATTAAATGAGTAAAACATGTGTTGAACGGAACAGAACTTTGAACGTGTCACTTAATCTAGTCCTACTCTCAGCTGGTGTGGTGGCTTTAGTTTCTTCATTGAGCGGTAGCAGTGGGCTCTCACAGAGATCTCATTTGTAGCCCTGTTTTTACCTGATACTTTCATAAAAGTACAAACACATGATTAAACTTTATTTAAAGCATGATTAACCTGAAGCAGGACGGAGTCATGACTTAAAACACCAAACCAAGGCTTCTAGCTCAGGCTAGCTAGCGTTAGCATATTACCTTCAAAGTTGCAAAGAAAATAAGAAACGTAAAATTTGAAGCCTTTATCCAGTTTGCTACGTGTTGTCGTACTAGATGTCCGGACGACCCTCCGTATATCATTAACAGATACTTTAGGCAACTCAGGCAAACACCTTGTAAACTTCATCTCTGCCATCATAACGGTCTACTGTCACTGTCAAATGTTTTTTTCCGGTAACCGGAAATGCCCAAGCATCCTTACGCCAATGCGGAAGTGATGCGTGCATAGAGCCCATTGGCTGTAGCGAGGCGAACCCTCTCGTTCGGGCAGGGATTGAGTCGTTGCCTCCCTTTGAAGGGGGCGTTTGCCATACTCTTAATGCCCATCCAGGCAGACTGAGAGTCTCCCTGTGACAGTGTCTATTGCACCTTATCGTTGTACTGGCATCTCACCTTTAAAAAAAAATCTTTGTTAACTTCTCTCTGTACCTCTTTTCTTTCGAGTGGATTCCGGGAGGCAAACACTTTTTCTTCTTGCTAAGCACCACTTTCAATTCTTTGGTCACCCATGGTTTGTTGTTAGGAAATGCACTACATGACCAAAAGTATCTGGACACCTGCCCGTCGAACATCTCATTCCAAACATCATGGGCATTAATTTGGAGTTGGGCCACCCTTTGCTGCTATAACAGCCTCCACTCTTCTGGGAAGGCTTTCCACTAGATGTTGGAACATTGCTGTAGGGACTTGCTTCCATTCAGCCACAAGAGCATTAGTGAGGTCGGGCACTGATGTTGGGCAATTAGGCCTGGCTCGCAGTCGGCGTTCCATTTCATCCCAAAGGTGTTCGATGGGGTTGAGGTCAGGGCTCTGTGCAGGCCAGTCAAGTTCTTCCACACCGATCTCAACAAACCATTTCTGTATGGACCTCGCTTTGTGCACGGTGGCATTGTCATGCTGAAACAGGAAAGGGCCTTCCCCAAACTGTTGCCACAAAGTTGGAAGCACAGAATCGTCTAGAATGTCATTGTATGCTGTAGCGTTAAGATTTCCCTTCACTGGAACTAAGGGGCCTAACCCGAACCATGAAAAACAGCCCCAGACCATTATTCCTCCTCCACCAAACTTTACAGTTGGCACTACGCATTGGGGCAGGTAGCGTTCTCCTGGCATCCGCTAAACCCAGATTCGTCCGTTGGACTGCCAAATGGTGAACCATGATTCCTCACTCCAGGGAACGTGTTTCCACTGCTCCAGAGTCCAATGGCGGCGAGCTTTACACCAATCCAGCCGACGCTTGGCACTGCGCATGGTGATCTTAGGCTTGTGTGCGGCTGCTCGGCCATGGAAACCCATTTCATGAAGCTCCCGACGAACAGTTATTGTGCTGACGTTGCTTCCAGAGGCAGTTTGAAACTCCGTAGTGAGTGTTGCAACCGAGGACAGACGATTTTTACGCCTAACACGCTTCGGCACCATTCTGTGAGCTTCTGTGGTCTACCACTTCGCGGCTGAGCCATTGTTGCTCCTAGACGTTTGCACTTCACAATAACAGCACTTACAGTTGACTGGGGCAGCTCTAGCAGGGCAGAAATTTGATGAACTGACTTGTTGGAAAGGTGGCATCTTATGACGGTGTCACGTTGAAAGTCACTGAGCTCTTCAATAAGGACATTCTACTACCAATGTTTGTCTATAGAGATTACATGGCTGTGTGCTCGATTCTATACACCTGTCAGCAACGGGTGTGGCTGAAATAGCCGAATCTACTAATTTGAAGGGGTGTCCACATACATTTGTATATATTGTGTATCTTACATGTTTTTTTGGGGATCACCGAATCAACACATAATTCAATATAGCCAGATATCACGTCAGTCATCTCGTTCAGGTCAGCTGATGATTATTCAAATACACTCCAGGTAGTACAATCAAAGCATCCTTGCAATTGATCAATACTGTCATTGTCCCACACCTGTATTTGTTTTTCCACCACCTTCTCCCTTTTGAGTAACTGTCTATAAGTTGGTCGGAGAAGAACAGTGTAATGATCTGATCCACCCAGTGGAGGTCTGGCCAAGGATGAATATGCTTTGGAGACTGAGCCATAACATAAGTCAATTACCTTATTTTTTCTTGTTAGACAAGTCACGTACTGAGTGTAAGTACTCAAAGTGCACTTGAGAGTGCAGCTATTGAAATCCCCCATGATGAATTTGGGCACATCAGGGGAAATCGCATCAAGCTCTTGAGTGATGTAAAAATGATGTCAACTGTATTGACAATGTTTGCTTTTGGATGGATATAAACAACTGTCAGAAAACGCTGGGGGAATTCACGGGGGAGGGCAGTGACACTGACAGCAGCTGGGGGAATTCACGGGGGAGGGCAGTGACACTGACAGCAGCTCTATATCAGGAGTGCATATTTTTTTCCTGACAGTCATAGTTTTACACCATCTGTCAATTATCAGCACACAGACTCCCCCTCCGTGCTCCTTACCAGTAGCCTCAAAATCTCTGTCCATATGAGTAATAGTGAATCTGTTAGGAGTGACTTCAGAGTTGGCCAAGTTTCGGAAAAGGCCATCATACAGGCCTCCTTGTGTTCATATACAGTAGATACCGTGAGTTTGCCTGCAATTCGTCCATTTTCCCCATAAGCCATTGGGCATTGGAGAGCAGGAGAGTTGGCAGCGGGGATCTTTGTTTTATTCCTCCTCAACCTCTGCCGCACACCACCTTTCCTTTCCCTTTTCCTCTTCCTTCTTAGTAGTCATTCGCCCGGGTTGTTTTGTCTCACGATCTCTGCAGTGGCATATTTCAGTGAGCATCAATGTTGTATTCTTGTTCTTCTGATTGGCCCTAGCTTTGTATAGCCTAAATATGGGTCTAGAAAACAGCTTCAGTGTAACTTATCTTACTGACACACCCAGTGCTGAAAGGAAAACTGGCCAGCTGCTAGCAGAGAAATGGTTTGCTGTTCTTTCAGACGTAAAGGTCAAGTTATTTCCCCAGGTATATGCTGTATCACCCTGAGTGTGTGTGTGTGCGTGTAAGACCCTTAATGTGTGAAGAGCAGAAATTGTTTCTCTCTGTCAAACAGTGGGTCCCTTTATAACTCCCGAGCCCCTCCATACACACACACACACCCTCCCCCCAGAGCTTGAATTGAGCAGCCCTAACAGTGCTGAGGCAGGGGAACAGGGCCAGTATTGTACAGCCACTTACTTTTCACACACTGGGTGTGTGTGTGTGTGTGTGTGTGTGTGTGTGTGTGTGTGTGTGTGTGTGTGTGCATGGTGTTGTATGTAGCCATGTCAAATGTGTGTGTACATGTGTGTGTATCTGCAACAGGCTTTGTTGTTGGCAGCATATTGTGTGCACGGCACTGTACATGCGTGCGTGTGGTGTGTGTGTGTTGACGAGCTGTGTGAGTGATGCTGAGAGGAATGAGTGGCTCCATGACACTGTGCCACTGACTAGTAATGACATTACACTGGTACTCTGGATTTCATCAGATGAACAGGGGGGAGAGGAAGGTAGAGGAGGAGGATTGGGAGAGATGGAAAGAGAATGTCTGATCTACTGTATTAAAATCTACTCTACTGTACTGAACTTATTTCTACTTTTCATTTCTTTACTGTGCTTTACTGTGCTCTAATGCAACTGTGGTTTGTGACTACTATGATTTCCCATTGTGACCAATTCAATTTCAGTCATACTGTTACTGATTTTTCAGTCACTCTGTTACCGATTTGGTAACAATGACTCGTTTTAATCACTTAATTATTCATGAACAAAATTGTTATCAGTAAAAACATTAACTAATTGATAGGTCTACCTTCACTTGTTACTTCTGTGAACTTTCATAATCCTCCCTCCTCCTGAGGGAGAGAAAGTAGAACATATTTGAAAGATGCAGTATATTTACTTTACCTTTTAATACTTTTTCTAGGAGATGTTTTTTAAGACCTGTTTTCCATCTGTGTGACCAGAAATCAAAGCCTTTGCTTATTCCAAATTCTTTGGATGGAAAATGGTTGAAAATGTATCTATGCCTTACTCTCCCCAAAATATAGAGTCTTAGCTTTCATTTGACATCAAATGTGATATGCTTGCTCCTATAAACTTCACATGTTGGTGCTCATGGGTCCTTTTACATGGAAATAACCATATGCATATTGCATATTTTCCATGATGGCAGTCCTAATTTAAAATTAAACAGAATCTGATTATCAGCATTTCCCCCATGTCAAATTTTTAGCAGACATAGACTAGTATTGAATAATACATGTTACATCTGTATTCTCCCTTACCATCTACAATTGAAGTCGGAAGTTTACATACACCTTAGCCAAATACATTTAAACTCAGTTTTTCACAATTCCTGACATTTAATCCTAGTAAAGATTCCCTGTCTTAGGTCAGTTAGGATCACCACTTTATTTTAAGAATGTTAAATGTCAGAATAATAGTAGAGAGAATGATTTATTTAAGCTTTTATTTATTTCATCACATTCCCAGTGGGTCAGAAGTTTACATACTATCAATTAGTATTTGGTAGCATTGCCTTTAAATTGTTTAACTTGGGTGAAACGTTTCGGGTAGCCTTCCACAAGTTTCCCACAATAAGTTGGGTGAATTTTGGCCCATTCCTCCTGACAGAGCTGGTGTAACTGAGTCAGGTTTGTAGGCCTCCTTGCTCGCACACGCTTTTTCAGTTCTGCCCACACATTTTCTGTAGGATTGAGGTCAGAGCTTTGTGATGGCCACTCCAATACCTTGACTTTGTTGTCCTTAAGCCATTTTGCCACAACTTTGGAAGTATGCTTGGGGTCATTGTCAATTTGGAAGACCCATTTGCGACCAAGCTTTAACTTCCTGACTGATGTCTTGAGATGTTGCTTCAACATCATTTTCCTTCCTCATGATGCCATCTATTTTGTGAAGTGCACCAGTCCCTCCTGCAGCAAAGCACCCCCACAGCATGATGCTGCCACCCCCGTGCTTCACGGTTGGGATGGTGTTCTTCGGCTTGCAAGCAACCCCCTTTTTCCTCCAAACATAACGATGGTCTTTATGGCCAAACAGTTTCATCAGACCAGAGGACATTTCTCAAAAAAGTAAGTTATTTGTCCCCACGTGCAGTTGCAAACCGTAGTCTGGCTTTTTTATGGCGGTTTTGGAGCAGTGGCTTCTTCCTTGCTGAGCGGCCTTTCAGGTTATGTCGATATAGGACTCGTTTTACTGTGGATATAGATACGTTTGTACCTGTTTCCTCCAGCATCTTCACAAGGTCCTTTGCTGTTGTTCTGGGATTGATTTGCACTTTTCACACCAAAGTACGTTCATCTCTAGGAGACAGAACGTGTCTCCTTCCTGAGCGGTATGACGGCTGCATGGTCCCATGGTGTTTATACTTGCATACTATTGTTTGTACAGATGAACGTGGTACCTTCAGGCGTTTGGAAATTGCTCCCAAGGATGAACCAGACTTGTGGAGGTCTACAAAAAAAATTCTGAGGTCTTTGCTGATTTCTTTTGATTTTCCCATGATGTCAAGCAAAGAGGCACTGAGTTTGAAGGTAGGCCTTGAAATACATCCACAGGTACACCTCCAATTGACTAAAATTATGTCAGTTAGCCTATCAGAAGCTTCTAAAGCCATGACATAATTTTCTAGAATTTTCCAAGCTGTTTAAAGTCATAGTCAACTTAGTGTATGTAAACTTCTGACCCACTGGAATTGTGATACAGTGAATTATAAGTGAAATAATCTGTCTGTAAACAATTGTTGGAAAAATTACTTGTGTCATGCACAAGGTAGATGTCCTAACCGAGTTGCCAAAATTATAGTTTGTTAACAAGAAATTTGTGGAGTGGTTGAAAAACTAGTTTTAATGACTCCAACCTAAGTGTATGTAAACTTCCGACTTCAACTGTATTTCAGTAGACCATAAATCCTCTCTGTCTGCACTTCTTTTAAAAATAGAGGAGTCAGAGGAAATGATCCTTACTGGTCCTGATGGGATTAAATGGATCTGTCAGTCTTCTGGAAAACGACTATCTGACATCAGAAATGCATAATTCACAGATGGGCTTATTTCAGAGATTGTGAATATATTGTTTAATGTATTTTCTTATACTGTGTACTGCTTCAGCAAGAACACTCCTATTATCTTGTTATAACCAAAGGTCAAATTTTCTACACTGATTCTCTCTCCTCCAGGCCAGGACCCCCTTGTTATTCCCTTCTCTCCCTCAGACGGGCCTCTGACCCTGGGTATACCCGGGGTTGCTCAGACCCCCCTCGCTGGAGGTTCTCCCTCTCCTCCAGGCTCTCTGTCCATCCCAAGTACAGACTACCCCAAGCCAGCCAGTGAACTCACTGATGGGAGGCTCTCCAACAACAACAACAACAGCAGCAGCAACGACATAGAGGTCGTAGTGGTGGACCCTTCCATGGGTGCCCCCCCACCCATCCAGGAAGAGAACGAGGTCCCAGGTAAATGTACTGTATAACATAAAAAATATAATGAATGGAATTGTAATAATAATAATAATAATAATATGCCATGTAGCAGACGCTTTTATCCAAAGCGACTTACAGTCATGTGTGCATACATTTTTACGTATGGGTGGTCCCAGGGATCGAACCCACTACTAATAGAGTGAGAACAACATAAATTACAAATACTTTATTAGATTGGTTAAGATTGTTTGTAGGCCAATCTAATTAAAGCTTTTTTTAATATAGATCAAAAAACATATCCATTGGTTTTTGTTGCAGATTTTCAGCTTGTTCTCAGTCTATTTAGAGCCATGCCACCTTGGTTCAGGGGTTAGTGGTAAGGGGTAGTGGGCATTTTTAGAAGCCACCTCTTTCCATAGGGTGGATTTGCATTAGTAAAATATGTCTAGTGAGGTCTCTCTCTCTTCAACAGATTTGGCACTTACACTGTATACAAAAGTATGTGGACACTCCATCAAATTTCAGCCACACCCGTTGCTGACAGGTGTATAAAATCGAGCACACAGCCATGCAATCTCCATAGACAAACATTGGCAGTAGAATGGCCTTACTGAAGAGCTCAGTGACTTTCAACGTCGCTCCGTCATAGGATGCCACCTTCCCAACAAGTCAGTTCGTCAAATTTCTGCTGCCCCTGTCAACTGTATGTGCTGTTATTGTGAATTGGAAACGTCTTGGAGCAACATCGGCTCAGCTGTGACGTGGTAGGCCACACATGCTCACAGAACGGGACCGCCGAGTGCTGAAGCGCGTACCGCGTAAAAATCGTCTGTCCTCGGTTGTAACACTCACTACAGAGTTCCAAACTGCCTCTGGAAGCAACGTCAGCACAATAACTGTTCGTCGGGAGCTTCATGAAATGGGTTTCCATGGCCGAGCAGCCGCACACAAGCCTAAAATCACCATGTGCAATGCCATGCGTCGGCTGGAATGGTGTAAAGCTCGCCGCCATTGGACTCTGGAGCAGTGGAAACACGTTCTCTGGAGTGATGAATCACGCTTCACCATCTGGCAGTCCGACGGATGAATCTGGGTTTGGCGGATGCCAGGAGAACGCTACCTGCCCCAATGTGAGTGCCAACTGTAAAGTTTGGTGGAGGAGGAATAATGGTCTGGGGCTGTTTTTCATGGTTCGGGCTAGGCCTCTTAGTTCCAGTGAAGGGAAATCTTAACGCTACAGCATACGATGACATTCTAGACGATTCTGTGCTTCCAACTTTGTGGCAACAGTTTTCAAGGCCCTTTCCTGTTTCAGCATGACAATGCCGCCGTGCACAAATCGAGGTCCATACAGAAATGGTTTGTCGAGATCGGTGTGGAAGAACTTGACTGGCCTGCACAGAATCCTGACCTCAACCCCATCTAACACCTTTGGGATGAAATGGAACACCGACTGCGAGCCAGGCCTAATCGCCCAACATCAGTGCCCGACCTCACTCACGCTCTTGTGGCTGAATGGAAGCAAGTCCCTGCAGCAATGTTCCAACATCTAGTGGAAAGCCTTCCCAGAAGAGTGGAGGCTGTTATGGCAGCAAAGGGGGGACCAATTCCATATTAATTCCCATGATTTTGGAATGAGATGTTTGACGAGCAAGTGTCGACATACTTTTGATCATGTAGTGTATCTGTTTACACTAGCCTTGGATGTGATGTGGCCAAAGCCACATTCCAGCTTCATGTGTGAGTGCAGCTATTGGCGTACTGTAAATACCATAGTATAGAGTTTGCTTTATTTTTATAATATATTACCCTCGACCTTTCTTGAATAAGTTTCTCCATTTCTTTTTGTTTTTCCTCAAATTTATTGTGAGCCTCTATGTTACAGTTTTTATTGCTATCTATCTCTTCTGTTAGACCTTCTATTTCCTTTGTTAGTAAGGACTATTTTTTACCTAAATTGCTTTTGTTTTCGAGATGAGTACTTAATTGCATGGCCTCTAAAGGCACATTTAAAAGTGCCCAATACAATAAGGGGATTTGCTATACCTATGCTCTGTCGGAAAAAATCTGTTATAAATTCCTCTGTCCTAGTTAAAAACAAGTTATCATCCAATAGGCTTTGATTACATTTCCAATATCCTCGCCCACGTGGAAATTCAGTAAGAGTTTTGCAGGTTTTCCTACTTACAAAGCATGTAGAGGTCTGTAATTTTTATCATAGGTACACTTCAACTGTGAGATGCAGAATCTAAAACAAAAATCCAGAAAATCACATTGTATGATTTTTAAGTAATTAATTTGCATTTTCTTGCATGACATAAGTATTTGATCACCTACCAACCAGTAAGAATTCCGGCTCTCACAGACCTGTTAGTTTTTCTTTAAAAAGCCCTCCTGTTCTCCACTCATTACCTGTATTAACTGCACCTGTTTGAACTCGTTACCTGTATAAAAGACACCTGTCCACACACTCAATCAAACAGACTCCAACCTCTCCACAATGGCCAAGACCAGAGAGCTGTGTAAGGACATCAGGGATACAATTGTAGACATGCGCAAGGCTGGGATGGGCTACAGGACAATAGGCAAGCAGCTTGGTGAGAAGGCAACAACTGTTGGCGCAATTATTAGAAAATTGAAGAAGTTCAAGATGATGGTCAATCACCCTCGGTCTGGGGCTCCATGCAAGATCTCACCTCGTGTGGCATCAATGATCATGAGGAAGGTGAGGGATCAGCCCAGAACTACACGGCAGGACCTGGTCAATGACCTGAAGAGAGCTGGGACCACAGTCTCAAAGAAAACCATTAGTAACACACTACGCCGTCATGGATTAAAATCCTGCAGCGCACGCAAGGTCCCCCTGCTCAAGCCAGCGCATGTCCAGGCCCGTTTGAAGTTTGCCAATGACCATCTGGATGATCCAGAGGAGGAATGGGAGAAGGTCATGTGGTCTGATGAGACAAAAATATAGCTTTTTGGTCTAAACTCCACTCGCCGTGTTTGGAGGAAGAAGAGGGATACAACCCCAAGAACACCATCCCAACCGTGAAGCATGGAGGTGGAAACATCATTCTTTGGGGATGCTTTTCTGCAAAGGGGACAGGACGACTGCACCGTATAGAGGGGAAGATGGATGGGGCCATGTATCGCGAGATCTTGGCCAACAACCTCCTTCCCTCAGTAAGAGCATTGAAGATGGGTCATGGCTGGGTCTTCCAGCATGACAACGACCCAAAACACACAGCCAGGGCAACTAAGGAGTGGCTGCGTAAGAAGCATCTCAAGGTCCTGGAGTGGCCTAGCCAGTCTCCAGACCTGAACCCAATAGAAAATCTTTGGAGGGAGCTGAAAGTCCGTATTGCCCAGCGACAGCCCCGAAACCTGAAGAAGGTCTGTATGGAGGAGTGGGCCAAAATCCCTGCTGCAGTGTGTGCAAACCTGGTCAAGACCTACAGGAAACGTATGATCTCTGTAATTGCAAACAAAGGTTTCTGTACCAAATATTAAGTTCTGCTTTTCTGATGTATCAATTACTTATGTCATGCAATAAAATGCAAATTAATTACTTAAAAATCATACAATGTGATTTTCTGGATTTTTGTTTTAGATTCCGTCTCTCACAGTTGAAGTGTACCTATGATAAAAATTACAGACCTCTACATGCTTTGTAAGTAGGAAAACCTGCAAAATCAGCAGTGTATCAAATACTTGTTCTCCCCACTGAATATGCCAATTATATGATGGTCCGACCGCATTCTGTCCCCTATCAACACTTTTTAAACTTTCGGTGCCAACGAAAATGACATAAGAAAGAAGTCAAGACGACTAGCTTGATTGAGTCTCCGCCATGTATATCTCACTAGATCAGCATATTTAAGCCTCCATACATCTGCTAGTTCTAATGTATTCATGACATTCACGATTTCCTTAAGAGCATGAGGGTGATAGTTTGTAGTGTGATTTCCTTTACGGTCCATTGAGCTATTTAAAACGGGATTATAATCTCACACCATAATAATAGAGGCTTGTATTGCTTGCATGGTTGATCATTTATTGTATATATTGTCAAAGAAGTGTGGATCATCATTATTTGGTCCTTAAAGGTTAATGAGCCATATCTGTTTATGGTCCAATAACATATTTAAAATAATCCATCTACCTTGCGGATCTGTTTGGACAATTTGCACATTCGGATCGAAATGACTGTTAATTAATATCATCACCCCTTTTGAGTTTCTTTGCCCATGGGAGAAGTATATTTCACCCCACCATTCCTTTTTCCACGCAACTTCATCTAGAATTGTTGAATGAGTTTCCTGTAAACAATATATATTATATTCCTTCTCTTTGAGCCATGTAAATATTGTTCTTCTTTTGTTATTATCTGCTAAGCCATTACAACTGGCTATACTTATTTCACCACATACCATAATGAGATACAAGTTTTAAATATATTTATCATTATATATGTTTGTACATTTACCAATAAAAATACCATAGTGATTGAGTGTCCATATACAGTGGGGGAAAAAAGTATTTAGTCAGCCACCAATTGTGCAAGTTCTCCCACTTAAAAAGATGAGAGAGGCCTGTAATTTTCATCATCGGTACACGTCAACTATGACAGACAAAATGAGGAAAAAAAATCCAGAAAATCACATTGTAGGATTTTTTATGAATTTATTTGCAAATTATGGTGGAAAATAAGTATTTGGTCAATAACAAAAGTTTCTCAATACTTTGTTATATACCCTTTGTTGGCAATGACACAGGTCAAACGTTTTCTGTAAGTCTTCACAAGGTTTTCACACACTGTTGCTGGTATTTTGGCCCATTCCTCCATGCAGATCTCCTCTAGAGCAGTGATGTTTTGGGGCTGTCGCTGGGCAACTCCCCTCCAAAGATTTTCTATGGGGTTGAGATCTGGAGACTGGCTAGGCCACTCCAGGACCTTGAAATGCTTCATACGAAGCCACTCCTTCGTTGCCCGGGCGGTGTGTTTGGGATCATTGTCATGCTGAAAGACCCAGCCACGTTTCATCTTCAATGCCCTTGCTGATGGAAGGAGGTTTTCACTCAAAATCTCACGATACATGGCCCCATTCATTCTTTCCTTTACACGGATCAGTCGTCCTGGTCCCTTTGCAGAAAAACAGCCCCAAAGCATGATGTTTCCACCCCCATGCTTCACAGTAGGTATGGTGTTCTTTGGATGCAACTCAGCATTCTTTGTCCTCCAAACACGACGAGTTGAGTTTTTACCAAAAAGTTCTATTTTGGTTTCATCTGACCATATGACATTCTCCCAATCCTCTTCTGGATCATCCAAATGCACTCTAGCAAACTTCAGACGGGCCTGGACATGTACTGGCTTAAGCAGGGGGGACACGTCTGCCACTGCAGGATTTGAGTCCCTGGCGGCGTAGTGTGTTACTGATGGTAGGCTTTGTTACTTTGGTCCCAGCTCTCTGCAGGTCATTCACTAGGTCCCCCGTGTGGTTCTGGTATTTTTTGCTCACCGTTCTTGTGATCATTTTGACCCCATGGGGTGAGATCTTGCGTGGAGCCCCAGATCGAGGGAGATTATCAGTGGTCTTGTATGTCTTCCATTTCCTAATAATTGCTCCCACAGTTGATTTCTTCAAACCAAGCTGCTTACCTATTGCAGATTCAGTCTTCCCAGCCTGGTGCAGGTCTACAATTTTGTTTCTGGTGTCCTTTGACAGCTCTTTGGTCTTGGCCATAGTGGAGTTTGGAGTGTGACTGTTTGAGGTTGTGGACAGGTGTCTTTTATACTGATAACAAGTTCAAACAGGTGCCATTAATACAGGTAACGAGTGGAGGACAGAGGAGCCTCTTAAATAAGAAGTTACAGGTCTGTGAGAGCCAGAAATCTTGCTTGTTTGTAGGTGACCAAATACTTATTTTCCACCATAATTTGCAAATAAATTCATAAAAAATCCTACAATGTGATTTTCAGGATTTTTTTTCCTCAATTTGTCTGTCATATTTGACGTGTACCTATGATGAAAATTACAGGCCTCTCTCATCTTTTTAAGTGGGAGAACTTATACAATTGGTGGCTGACTAAATACTTTTTTCCCCCACTGTAGCTGTACCATGATATTTGCATTGCTACTAAGTAACCCTCCAATTGTTTTCCACTATTCCCCCCACTAAAGCCCCTCCACATCCCAAGTTGGGCCGTCATCCCAGTGTTCGGCATACCACCCCTGTCCCCCCGGATCCCTAGGCCCCCGAGAGGCCAGGACCCATCCATCGAAAACAGCACACAGTGACACCCACAAAACAGAAGCAGGTCAACCACCAAAAGCATTTCCAATGCTCTCACCTCAATATATATATATATACACAGTGGGGGAAAAAAGTATTTAGTCAGCCACCAATTGTGCAAGTTCTCCCACTTAAAAAGATGAGAGAGGCCTGTAATGTTCATCATAGGTACACGTCAACTATGACAGACAAAATGAGAAAAAAAATCCAGAAAATCACATTGTAGGATTTTTTATGAATTTATTTGCAAATTATGGTGGAAAATAAATATTTGGTCACCTACAAACAAGCAAGATTTCTGGCTCTCACAGACCTGTAACTTCTTCTTTAAGAGGCTCCTCTGTCCTCCACTCGTTACCTGTATTAATGGCACCTGTTTGAACTTGTTATCAGTATGAAAGACACCTGTCCACAACCTCAAACAGTCACACTCCAAACTCCACTATGGCCAAGACCAAAGAGCTGTCAAAGGACACCAGAAACAAAATTGTAGACCTGCACCAGGCTGGGAAGACTGAATCTGCAATAGGTAAGCAGCTTGGTTTGAAGAAATCAACTGTGGGAGCAATTATTAGGAAATGGAAGACATACAAGACCACTGATAATCTCCCTCGATCTGGGGCTCCACGCAAGATCTCACCCCGTGGGGTCAAAATGATCACAAGAACGGTGAGCAAAAATCCCAGAACCACACGGGGGCCTAGTGAATGACCTGCAGAGAGCTGGGACCAAAGTAACAAAGCCTACCATCAGTAACACACTACGCCGCCAGGGACTCAAATCCTGCAGTGCCAGACGTGTCCCCCTGCTTAAGCCAGTACATGTCCAGGCCCGTCTGAAGTTTGCTAGAGTGCATTTGGATGATCCAGAAGAGGATTGGGAGAATGTCATATGGTCAGATGAAACCAAAATAGAACTTTTTGGTAAAAACTCAACTCGTCGTGTTTGGAGGACAAAGAATGCTGAGTTGCATCCAAAGAACACCATACCTACTGTGAAGCATGGGGGTGGAAACATCATGCTTTGGGGCTGTTTTTCTGCAAAGGGACCAGGACGACTGATCCGTGTAAAGGAAAGAATGAATGGGGCCATGTATCGTGAGATTTTGAGTGAAAACCTCCTTCCATCAGCAAGGGCATTGAAGATGAAACGTGGCTGGGTCTTTCAGCATGACAATGATCCCAAACACACCGCCCGGGCAACGAAGGAGTGGCTTTGTAAGAAGCATTTCAAGGTCCTGGAGTGGCCTAGCCAGTCTCCAGATCTCAACCCCATAGCAAATCTTTGTAGGGAGTTGAAAGTCTGTGTTGCCCAGCGACAGCCCCAAAACATCACTGCTCTAGAGGAGATCTGCATGGAGGAATGGGCCAAAATACCAGCAACAGTGTGTGAAAACCTTGTGAAGACTTACAGAAAACATTTGACCTGTGTCATTGCCAACAAAGGGTATATAACAAAGTATTGAGAAACTTTTGTTATTGACCAAATACTTATTTTCCACCATAATTTGCAAATAAATTCATTAAAAATCCTACAATGTGATTTTCTGGAGAAAAAAAATCTCAATTTGTCTGTCATAGTTGACGTGTACCTATGATGAAAATTACAGGCCTCTCTCATCTTTTTAAGTGGGAGAACTTGCACAATTGGTGGCTGACTAAATACTTTTTTCCCCCACTGTAGGTATCTCCCCTGATGTGGGCATGTTTTTAGTATAGACTCTTTTTGTCATACAGTATTCCATCAGTGGCGGTCGGTGCCGTTTAAGATGAGGGAGGATTATTATTTTTTTTATGAGCATGGCCTTATTTCTATTACAGCATATTGGATGACTGTCATTCATATTCCATTCACCCAGCTCAATGGAACATCGATAGGTTTAGGCTACTACATGATACTCTAATTTTCTCTGTACCCATCATGAGGTTGCTACAACCTAGTCTATGAATGAACGTTTACAGGTCGAGAGAATTTTGAGTAATCAAGGTGACAGACAATGACACATTCAATACCGCCTTGCACACTCTTGCCTGCATCTAGCTGATCTAGGGTGTAATCATTAGTCCAACAGTTGCAAATGTGAGTTTCTATTGGACAAATTCAGGTATGTTTTTCCCCGTTTTGTTCTGTTTGCTTCCGTTTAAGAAACATTTTTGAATACACCCCTGATCACACGCAAACACAGTTCACTTTCATAGCAGTCACATAAAAACAGAATGATCACTTCTCGCAACTATCTATGCGCTCTCCTCCTCTCACCTTTTCCCTTCACTGGTGGACTTCAGTGCACAACACATCAGCTGTCTGTGACCAGGCGAAAAAAACTTTCCAAGCCAAACCTTCATATCATGACTGCTAACCGCTACACACAGCCTATATCGTTGTCATGTCATAGTCAACATAGCTACTAGAACTAACGCATTAGTAAACCCGCTACAATCATGCAGTACAGTGTACAGTCAGAAAGCAGTTTAGCAGTTACACCAGAGGGCACCAGTGGCAATAAATTAATAAAACCAAAAGCTTACCTTAACTTGGAAGAGTTCCAGTGTTGGATAGCCATAGCCAGCTAGCTAATATAGCATCCCTCTCTGTTTGAGCCGGGTGTTTGAGTGGGCTAAACTAGCTAGCTGCATTCATTGGCTAACGTAAAGTTGTTAAAAATCATACCAAATATAGCTCTCTCTCTCTCTCTCCCTCTCTTTTTCTTCTCCTTAATTTTGGAAGAAATTCATTTATTCAAAACTGTCCAACTATTGTCTCTCTTTGAGTCAACTACTCACCACATTTTATGCACTGCAGTGCTAGCTGAACTGGCTGTGGTAAATACTAGCTAGCTAGTTCATTCACTTCAGACAGAACTTCAGTTGAGAGGGGATGAAACATTAGCTAATGTTACATGTCAGTTATACTACTAGCTCAGCACTGGGAATAAAACATATATATATATATATATATATATAT
The DNA here is from genome assembly GCF_020615455.1 of Coregonus clupeaformis. NCBI lineage: Eukaryota > Metazoa > Chordata > Actinopteri > Salmoniformes > Salmonidae > Coregonus > Coregonus clupeaformis. The sequence goes on along the minus strand of NC_059217.1, from coordinate 33,555,617 downwards.
ATATATATATATTAAGTCTAACAGCAGTTACCTTGCCAGCTACATCAGTCAAATAAAGAGTAGCCCGTTTCTGCTGTGCTTGCTTTTACAACTCGGAGAAAAAGTGCAACACACACAGACAGCAGCTGCCTCTGTTCATCGCTCCCGTGCTGGTCCTATTGAATACCACAGTATGAGTCATAATACCCATTAAAAACCTAGCGGTCAAACACGGAAACGATTCCAATCGTTTTCCCACCATTCATTTTTCCATAGGGGATTTTAGAACAACTTCATATAAGGTCTGTGTTTCATGTAGGCTTACCCTGGCTTGACGTTTTGATAACCAAGTAAATCTCTCTCGGACAAGGTAACTTTTATCAATATATTTGCCTGTAATTACCCCCCCCCCAAATGAAATGCTAATTAGCCGCTAATGTGGCTATCATACAGAACAACACATCCTTTTGCAAACTTCACTTAATGCAGTGTTGCAGGGTGGGGAAAAACCTCAATTTGTCCACGGAAACTCTCAGCAGCAAGTAAGGAACCTAGCAAGTAAAGTCAAAGAGAATAACTAGTAGATATTATTGCCTTTTTGTAGTTTCTTGTTTAAATAATTGATATTGTGTATTTCTTGTGTGTATTGTTGTTTAGCATCTTTCAAATTACCTACCTTTTAGCACTTTTTAATTACTAGAATTGTTTTAATTACCCTGGCCTTTGTAGCTAACTAGCTAACCTTAGGTCTCTCCGTTGAGCAGAAGCAAGGATTGTTCTGTGCTATGTACCGGATTGTAACCACTACTCCGATAAGCACACGTGCATTTGATCGTTTTCCAACCACTGTAAGCGAGAGGCGTCGCTGGAGCCGTGTCATAAGGTAAGCCCTGTTTGCTAGCTGCTAACAAGCTATTTTGGTTAGGTCAAAGATCTGTGGTTAGCTAGGTGCTTATGAAAATTAGCTAGATAACCACCGAATGTAGTTACCTGTACAACGCACGTTACCTTCCTTACAAGTAAAAAGAAAACCAGCATAGGCTAGCATCATGACTGTTGTGACCTTTTTATTGACAAGTCTTTAGTGAGCTAGCCAACTAGTTAATTTCAGCTCACGGTTTGTAGTCATACTTTTTCACTTGGTGACATGCTAGCTAGCATTAGCCCAACATTAACTCACCGTTCGTGTAGTCAGACTTGATAGCTAACGTTAGGCCGGCACCATGGCAAGGATAGTTGGTTAACTAGCATGTCATCACTTAGAAAAGTCTGACTATACGAACGGTGAGCTAATGTTAACTAGCTAGCCAGCTAAATATCACCTGGTTGGCTAGCTAGTTAGGCACCTTGATTGGCTAGTTAGCTACATTAGCTAAAGTTAGCTAGTTGGCCAGCTAGTTCACAAAGGACTTGTGGACTCAATGTTTTCCCCATAAAAAACGCAGAAACGGTTTTGTTCCACGAGTGCATCTGTTGTACATGATTAATCAAATGACCTGTGAAGTCAGTTAGACATGTCAGCAGGGATGGAAATTAAGCTAGCTTGAGGCTAGTACTATTCAGACTGGGCTAGTAGACAATGTGCCAAACTATCCTGACACAGCAGTGAAATGGCTAGTAGAAAATGTGCCAAACTAGCCTGACACAGCAGTGAAATGTTGCCTTTACAAACATTGCATGCCACAGATTTAGGGCCTGAGTGGTCTGCTGGCCAGTGCCCCGAATCTTTGTTCCATCCCTGCATGTCTGGCCCTTTCAGACGATCCCTCTACCACTGTTGGTCCTCCTCAGTGACCTCAGGCTGAGTGTTTTAACTTTCCTCTTGAGAATTAGAATCATAAGTACAGTCATATAGCTCATCAAAATACTTCACCTCTTTGGCACCCTAGACTGTTCGTATCCGCTAGTTGAGCATTGGAGGTAATTCCTCCATTCCACATTTTAGGATTTTAGATGTGCAGATAGACCAATGCCCAGTCTATTTTACAGTTACTATAGTCAAGTCTGTGGTTTATGGTATTTAAATATAGATGTTACGATTTTCGTAATCAACTAGGTAGCTAGTACAAAACCCAGTGACAACACTTGGGTGTGCAGCTGCCATTTTCCGTTGGGAAAGAGAAATGATCCAGACTCATCCACCATGGCAGAAGAGGAATATCCAGACACATCCACCATGGCAGACAATGAAGTTCCAGGCCCTTCGGCCGCTGAAGAATGTAGGAAGCTGCTGTCTGCCCAGTTGCAGAATGTTCTCACTGAGGTGCATCTTGAGGAAACATTAGCAGTTGAAGATTCTACAGGAGAATCATCTGTATACCCGCAACAGGTATTCAGCATCACAGCTGTCCGATAAAGTACTTAGAATGGAAACAGGACTTCCAGACAAAGACATGTTCAACATTGTTGTTGAATACTTGGAACCTTACAAGGACTGTTGTCTACTTTTCCAAGTGGAGGGTCGAGGTGCTGTCATTTGAGGATCAAGTGTTTATAGTGCTTATGAAGTTGCATTACAGCTACACCAACTTGCACCTGGCTCAACTAATCTGTTGTAGTGCAAGCACTACAATGTTACCGTCACTTTCATTCAAGACTGTTCCAAGTCGGGAGAAGAACCAAACGTCTGTTCAGGGGTTCAGCAGAAACTGCAGGATGGTCATTAACTGTACTGACATAGAAGTTGCTACTCCAAGTCAGATGGATCTACAGAAGCAAACCTTCTCTGTGTACCGTTCCATGCATTCCTTCAAGGTACTCCTGGGAGTTGCACCTAATGCGGTGTTAACATACTGCAGTTATCTGTATCCAGGATCTGTGTCGGACCAAGCCATTGTCTTGATGCCTGCAGGAGTCATTGTGAACATTCCTCCATTCCTAAACCATGGAAGGTTCACAGAGAGTGAGATACATCTCCCAAAAGACAAAGCGAGAAACAGGATCCATGTTGAAAGGGCAAATGCTCTACTAAAAATGTCAAAATCCTGAGATTCATCCCACCTTATCTGCGTTGTTATAGTAATGTGTTGGTGCAGACTTGCTGTGCACTTGTAAACCACCAAGACCCACTCATCAGAGAAGTAGCTGTTGATTGGGAAACAAGAACAAACAATGAGGCATGAGGATTATGTGTTGAGGGACCACTTGCCACATTGTCCAAGGTGTGTTTGTGTTATGATAAACAATGCATTTTCTGTCCAGATAAAGAGGGTGATACAACATTGAAAAATACTTACCACTGACCAAATGTTTCTTTGTTTTCCAGTCCAACAGGAGTGCATCCATCAGGCCATCTGGTGCATGGACATCCTGTGCCAGTGGGATCCGAGCACAATCGTCCAGTTGCGGAGACTACAGCACATCGAGCCTGTGGACGGACAGGTCAGTAACTCATCAAATATATGATAACATTTGTGTAAAACAGAATTTCTAGATGCATCGAAAATGTTGACTTTATATCCCCTTTCTGCCATGGTTTAGACATGCGGAACATCAGGATCACCACACGAGAAGCAGTGCATGATCAACGCCACCCTCAGGAAGGAGATCTGCTGGAAGTGTCTCTCTCGATCTCTCATTAAGCAGTCCAGATGATTTCCGTAGGGTGTGTCCTATCCAACTCTACTTACTTCTTCTTTGGTGTTCAATGGAAACATTGAAGTTCCAGGCACTAGGGATGATGCCGGGATAGCAGGTAGCCCTTTGCTTTGATGTTGTCAGTTAATTTGAAATATTGTCAGTTAAATGTAAATATTGTCAGTTAATCATTCCACTTAAACTGTCTGGCTAATTAGCTGACAAACTAACATATTGTGCAGAGATTAACTACCTTACTTTAGTTGGGTGCTTTGAGCAAAACTTGAATGTAATATAACCTATTCTAGGAGCCTATTGCTTGTGTATGATCTTAATTCATTGTTCACTTGTTTCTACAACAATGTCAGGTACAAGCAGGGATGACTGGGGGTAAGAAATTATTTGAACATCAAAGATGTAAATTCCCACTGTGGCCATGATAAAGTTAAATACATTACTTTAGTTGGCTGCTATGAAATACACTGCTCAAAAAAATTAAGGGAACACTTAAACAACACAATGTAACTCCAAGTCAATCACACTTCTGTGAAATCAAACTGTCCACTTAGGAAGCAACACTTATTTACAATACATTTCACATGCTGTTGTGCAAATGGAATAGACAACAGGTGGAAATTATAGGCAATTAGCAAGACACCCCCAATAAAGGACTGGTTTTGCAGGTGGTGACCACAGACCACTTCTCAGTTCCAATGCTTCCTGGCTGATGTTTTGGTCACTTTTGAATGCTGGCGGTGCCTTCACTCTAGTGGTAGCATGAGACGGAGTCTACAACCCACACAAGTGTCTCAGGTAGTGCAGCTCATCCAGGATGGCACATCAATGCGAGCTGTGGCAAGAAGGTTTGCTGTGTCTGTCAGCGTAGTGTCCAGAGCATGGAGGCGCTACCAGGAGACAGGCCAGTACATCAGGAGACGTGGAGGAAGCCGTAGGAGGGCAACAACCCAGCAGCAGGACTGCTACCTCCGCCTTTGTGCAAGGAGGAGCAGGAGGAGCACTGCCAGAGCCCTGCAAAATGACCTCCAGCAGGCCACAAATATGCATGTGTCTGCTCAAACGGTCAGAAACAGACTCCATGAGGGTGGTATGAGGGCCCGACGTCCACAGGTGGGGGTTGTGCTTACAGCCCAACACCGTTCAGGACGTTTGGCATTTGCCAGAGAACACCAAGATTGGCAAATTCGCCACTGGCGCCCTGTGCTCTTCACAGATGAAAGCATGTTCACACTGAGCATATGTGACAGTCTAGAGATGCCGTGGAGAACGTTCTGCTGCCTGCAACATCCTCCAGCATGACCGGTTTGGCGGTGGGTCAGTCATGGTGTGGGGTGGCATTTCTTTGGGGGGCCGCACAGCCCTCCATGTGCTCGCCAGAGGTAGCCTGACTGCCATTAGGTACCGAGATGAGATCCTCAGACCCCTTGTGAGACCATATGCTGGTGCGGTTGGCCCTGGGTTCCTCCTAATGCAAGACAATGCTAGACCTCATGTGGCTGGAGTGTGTCAGCAGTTCCTGCAAGAGGAAGGCATTGATGCTATGGACTGGCTCGCTAGTTCCCCAGACCTGAATCCAATTGAGCACATCTGGGACATCATGTCTCGCTCCATCCACCAACGCCACGTTGCACCACAGACTGTCCAGGAGTTGGCAGATGCTTTAGTCCAGGTCTGGGAGGAGATCCCTCAGGAGACCATTGATAATTTATGTGTGATTTTGTTGTCAGCACATTCAACTATGTAAAGAAAAAAGTATTTAATAAGATTATTTAATTCGTTCAGATCTAGGATGTGTTATTTTAGTGTTCCCTTTTATTTTTTTGAGCAGTGTATAACCTATTCTGGGAGCCTAGTGTGTGTGTATGAACTATGTGGAATATCGTTGGACCATTGGCTTCCATGAAAACAGTTATTGACAGGAGGCGCAATAACAACGCTGAATTGCCCTCTCCCACTCTAGGTAAGATATAAACTGATTTGTGTGCAAAAACTATGTACAAGATATTTACAGATGTTCACTGTTGCAGCGCCAACTTTGGGAGCATGTGGTCCTTGAAAAACTCCTCTAGTCCAGCAATATGAGTCTGCCAGAGGTCGTCACGCTGGATGGGAATGGTGATGGAGGCTTTGGTGGTCCACACAACGAAGAAGTGTCCCTTCCAGTGATGTGGAGCTGCCCTTGGACCTGGTGCCAGTAATGATGATCTTCATGGAGGCGGTAAGACTCTCTCTCCTCCTGGATATAGAAATTTTTTGACTTCACTGCCTTTTCAATGGTATGGTCCCTTACACCATAGGGACACTTGACCTCCACCACTGCTGTGGTGCCCACCAGACCATCCGGTGAGGCACCCAGGATTCCAGACCCCGTGACCCAAAGCCCTCTCCTGCACATCCATCCCTGTAGCCATTTTGAATGCCCTCCTCTTCATTATCTGTGCCCCACTTTACAGACAACACCCCATCCAACGACTGTGATCTGAGGACCCTTTTTAGCAGCAACAGAGTAACGCGCTTGGCCCTAACCACTGCTCCAACATTGCTGGCCGTCAACCTCCCTCTCCTCATGGTGTGCCAGTTTGGGTTGGTGCACTGTCTAACTGTTGCCTGCCGTATAGCCTCCTGCTGCTCCAACGACAGCGCCATGCCAGCCAGGATGCCTGCATTCCCCAGGTGCCCTTTATTTTAACACTGTCAGACAGAAAAGCAGTTGTTCTGGCTCAGGTTCAAGGAGACATGCCATTCCACTGAACCTGCTCCGAAGATGGTTCCTTAACCACTGAAGATCCTTCTCTGTGGGCTCTAAGGACAGAGGCTTGTAGTCTTCGGCTGGGTACAGGTCCTCCACTGACTACACCTGGTTGGGCACGGCTGGCTTCCTCCACTCGCATTATACATCAGTACAGCCAATATTGTGAACCACAAAAATAGCGAACAGCTGCATGGCTACACTTATGAGCTCCACGGGGGCATTCAAATGTGGTAGAAAAAATCCCCTGGTCACCTATAGAGACCTGCCAAGAGGAAGGATGTTAAGAGCCACATGCCTTTCAATGCATGACTATGAGCACCTTGAAATGCATTTGTTGTAAGAAATGTGCTATATATGTAAAGTTTGATTTGATTGATGACATTACAGCTGTAGAATATTTAATAAACTGTAATTTTCACATGAAGACAAGTGCAGTTTTTAATTGATAACTTGGAATTGTATCACTTGACATATCATTCATACAGTGGGAAGGATCCTATAAATCAAGACTGTGTGAATGCATGTACCACACCGAATAAATAAATATTGTGCCTTTGAAGATTTGTCTCTGGTCATGCAACTACAATACAGGCTGGATGTCTAAACAAAGTCAATAATTCTGAATGTCAATAGATTTGTAGATTCATTCTCATCAATGACAACATTCTAGAATTGAGTTATCACTCATCTAAGTGTGGTATCCGGGATAATCTGGTTAATTATTATATAATTGATTAAGTGGCCCCTTCCTTGTAGAATGTTGACAGCTGTATAGAACACATTGTATGGCTAAGATGCTCAAACTTAACTTCTACAGGATCAGTGTCCTGAAATAGGGACAGTTGCTGCTCAATATGCAATATGTGACTAGAATTGCGTTGTAAACAACAGCTAACTTTCCGGGACATAGACATGTCTTATATCGTCAGAAATCTTAAATGATTGTTAATCTAACTGCAGTGTCCAATTTACAGTAGCTATTACAGTGAGAAATAAATACCATGCTATTGTTTGAGGATAGTGCACAACAACAAAACACTTTTATCAAGGCAACTGGTTTGATACATTCACCTCTGACGGTAAATAATGTACTTACATTCAGTAATCTTGCTCTGTTTTGTTATCCTTAGGGTCCCAGAGATAAAATGTAGCATAGTTTTGTTTGATAAAATCAATTTTAATATCCTAACATGATCCATGTTTTATACAGCGTTTTGCAGGAATTCCGACTCTTTCAACTTGCAACAAAACGTTGTTTAACCTGGTCAAGTTCAGTTTCTGTGCAATCGTCAGACACTCTAGAAGGCAACCAAACATGTTTCATCATTTTACATTACATATTGTCTACACAACACGTCAATTAACCCATGAAGGTCAGCAATCATTACGCACCAATGAGATGAGCGATGTTCACTTGATTGACAGTGTCTTGTTCCAATGACCACCTATGAAACATAGCTAGATAGATAGATAGCCAATGAGCTGGGCTTTCCAACAGTATGTGAACCCCCTTTGTACGACAAACAGCCATCATGCTAGAGCTGTGAGCAACAGTGTTCATTCCCAGGTGAAAGCACACAGGACGGACGATAGTTTACGTTACGCAGCGGTTCATTCTCTTCTACACACTTTACTCAAAACTGAAAAAGTAAAACATGGCTACTAAGAGTGGAAAGGCTAAATTGAAGTCCAAGTATCCAAATTTGCATGAGATTATTGCAGAAATTGACCTGGAGAGTGACACAGAAGGAATAGATGAGGACTCTGTGAGTGAGCACAGTTTTGATACCAGCGCAGAATAAATGTTTTTGGAAGGAAACGATCCACTGTTAGATCAGTAAGTAAAATACGTTTTTGCTTCTCATGCTAATGCAGTTGTTTGAATGGTTGCATATTCCTTTGAGATATTTTTCTTTGATTTATATTTATATATATATATATATATATATATATATATATATATATATATATATAATATATACACACATACATACATACATACATACACACATACATACATACATACATACATACATACATACATACATACATACATACATACATACATACATACATAAATTATATACAGTACCGGTCAAAAGTTTGGACACACCTACTCATTCAAGGGTTTTTCTTAATTTTTACTATTTTCTACATAGAAGAATAATAGTGAATACATCAAAACTATGAAATAACACATATGGAATCATGTAGTAACCAAAAAAGTGTTAAACATATCAAAATTGTTCGTATAGCCTTGACAGCTTTGCACACTCTTGGCATTCTCTCAACCAGCTTCACCTGGAATGCTTTTCCAACAGTCTTGAAGGAGTTCCCAAATATGCTGAGCACTTGTTGGCTGCTTTTCCTTCACTCTGACGTCCGACTCATCCCAAACCATCTCAATTGGGTTGAGGTCGGGGGATTGTGGAGGCCAGGTCATCTGATGCACCACTCCATCACTCTCCTTCTTGGTAAAATAGCCCTTACACAGCCTGGAGGTGTGTTGGGTCATTGTCCTGTTGAAAAACAAATGATAGTCCCACTAAGCCCAAACCAGATGGGATGGTGTATCGCTGCAGAATGCTGTGGTAGCAATGCTGGTTAAGTGTACAATTCTAAATAAATCAAAGACAGTGTCACCAGCAAAGCACCCCCACACCATAACACCTCCTCCTCCATGCTTTACGGTGTGAACTACACATGCGGAGATCATGTGTTCACCCACACCACGTCTCACAAAGACAAGGCTGTTGGAACCAGAAATCTCCAATTTGGACTCCAGACCAAATGATACATTTCCACCGGTCTGATGTCCATTGCTTGTGTTTCTTGGCCTAAGCAGGTCTCTTCTTATTATTGGTGTCCTTTTAGTAGTGGTTTCTTTGCAGCAATTCGACCATGAAGGCCTGATTCACACAGTCCCCTCTGAACAGTTGATGTGTCTGTGACAGTTGATGTGTCTGTGAAGCATTTATTTGGGCTGCGATTTCTGAGGCTGGTAACTCTAATGAACTTATGCTCTGCAGCAGAGGTAACTCTGGGTCTTCCATTCCTGTGGCGGTCCTCATGAGAGCCAGTTTCATCATAGCGCTTGATGGTTTTTGCGACTGCACTTGAAGAAACTTTCAAAGTTCTTGACATTTTCCGTATTGACTGACATTCATGTCTTAAAGTAATGATGGACTGTCATTTCTCTTTGCTTATTTGAGCTGTTCTTGCCATAATATGGACCCCCCCCTCACCTTGTCACAACACAACTGATTGGCTCAAACGCATTAAGAAGGAAATAAATTCCACAAATTAACTTTTAAGAAGGCACACCTGTTAATTGAAATGCATTCCAGGTGACTACCTCATGAAGCTGGTTGAGAGAATGCCAAGAGTGTGCAAACCTGTCATCAAGGCAAAGGGTGGCTATACGAAGAATCTCAAATATAAAATCTATTTTGATTTGTTTATGACTTTCTTTGGTTACTACATGATTCTATATGTGTTATTTCATAGTTTTGATGTCTTCACTATTATTCTACAATGTAAAAAATAGTGAATGAGTAGGTGTGTCCAAAATTTTGACTGGTAGTGTGTGTATATACACTGCTCAAAAAAATAAAGGGAACACTTAAACAACACATCCTAGATCTGAATGAATGAAATAATCTTATTAAATACTTTTTTCTTTACATAGTTGAATGTGCTGACACATAAAAATTATCAATGGAAATCAAATGTATCAACCCATGGAGGTCTGGATTTGGAGTCACCCTCAAAATTAAAGTGTAAAACCACACTACAGGCTGATCCAACTTTGATGTAATGTCCTTAAAACAAGTCAAAATGAGGCTCAGTAGTGTGGGTGGCCTCCATGTGACTGTATGACCTCCCTACAACGCCTGGGCATGCTCCTGATGAGGTGGCGGATGGTCTCCTGAGGGATCTCCTCCCAGACCTGGACTAAAGCATCTGCCAACTCCTGGACAGTCTGTGGTGTAACGTGGCGTTGGTGGATGGAGCGAGACATGATGTCCCAGATGTGCTCAATTGGATTCAGGTCTGGGGCACAGGCGGGCCAGTCCATAGCATCAATGCCTTCCTCTTGCAGGAACTGCTGACACACTCCAGCCACATGAGGTCTAGCATTGTCTTGCATTAGGAGGAACCCAGGGCCAACCGCACCAGCATATGGTCTCACAAGGGGTCTGAGGATCTCATCTCGGTACCTAATGGCAGTCAGGCTACCTCTGGCGAGCACATGGAGGGCTGTGCGGCCCCCCCAAAGAAATGCCACCCCACACCATGACAGACCCACCACCAAACCGGTCATGCTGGAGGATGTTGCAGGCAGCAGAACGTTCTCCACGGCGTCTCCAGACTCTGTCACGTCTGTCACATGTGCTCAGTGTGAACCTGCTTTCATCGGAGGTAGCGGTCCTGCTGCTAGGTTGTTGCCCTCCTACGGCCTCCTCCACGTCTCCTGATGTACTGGCCTGTCTCCAGGTAGCGCCTCCATGCTCTGGACACTACGCTGACAGACACAGCAAACCTTCTTGCCACATGTCGCATTGATGTGCCATCCTGGATGAGCTGCACTACCTGAGCCACTTGTGTGGGTTGTAGACTCCGTCTCATGCTACCACTAGAGTGAAAGCACCGCCAGCATTCAAAAGTGACCAAAACATCAGTCAGGAAGCATAGGAACTGAGAAGTGGTCTGTGGTCACCACCTGCAGAACCACTTCTTTATTGGGGGTGTCTTGCTAATTGCCTATAATTTCCACCTGTTGTCTATTCCATTTGCACAACAGCATGTGAAATGCATTGTCAATCAGTGTTGCTTCCTAAGTGGACAGTTTGATTTCACAGAAGTGTGATTGACTTGGAGTTACATTGTGTTGTTCAAGTGTTCCCTTTATTTTTTTGAGCAGTGTATATATATATAGAGATATATATTAGACCTGAGGCATACAATGTATTAGCATAGCCTATGTGTACGTTATGTTGGCTATGACATGCTGTGTCTGTGGTTTTTGAGTGTCTTATTGCCTGTTGGTCCACATATTTCATTATATTGATTGAGTTCCCCTTACTCTTTATAATATATATGTTTATAGATATGTGTTGTGTATTTGATGTATTGATGCAGGGCAAAAGTATTGATGCAGGGCTCACCCCCTGCTAAATTAAAGGTTAAATAAAATAAGTAATAGTAAACTTGAGTTCTGACTGTATCTTTAAAAATCCTCAATAGTGGTAGAGACTGACTCAGATGACCTTTGGGAGCCAACTCCAAAGAGACCACATTCAAGTCCTCCTTCCCCCACTCATTCAAACATCAGAACTGGTTCATCCAGTCTGACCCCTGCTGCTGTCTCTGGCTCCACACCCACCCCTGCCCGGCCATCTAGAGGTGTGAAGAGGCCAGCCCAGAAGCGGAGGAGGGCCAGTGCACCAGCAGCAACTACCACCGAGGGAGAGGACCGTTGGCATACTGTGCTAGAGGATGATGTGGAGCCACTTCCACCAACATTTCGATCTATAAGGCAGCTAGTACCTCAGCTGGACATGACTGGAAAGTACAGCCCCCTTCATCTTTTCCAGACGTTTTTCTCCTTGTCAGTTCTTGGTTCGCTGGTGTCTAACACCAACAAGTATGGGGCTAAGAAGCAAGCAGGCAAGAAAGAGGAATAGAAGCCCATTTCCATCCAAGACCTATACTGTTACATCTCACTGGTCATTTACATGGGGCTTGTGAAGTTGAAAAACCTGAAGGACTACTGGAGAAGCTCAAGACTCTACCAACTGCCTTTCCCCACCACTGTCATGTCTTCTAACAGGTTTCTGACTATCTCGCGGGCGCTTCATATCAGTGACCCGCAAGCTGACGACGACAATGAGAAGAAGAGAGGCACAGCAAGCTTTGATAGGCTCTGCAAAATCAAACCTCTCTACTCCAGCATTGCTTGGAAAATTCCAGAAAATGATGTCATGGCTTTAGAAGCTTCTGATAGGCTAATTGACATCATTTGAGTCAATTGGTGTGCATGTGGATGTATTTCAAGGCCTACCTTCAATCTCAGTGCCTCTTTGCTTGACATCAGGGGAAAATCAAAATAAATCAGCCAAGACCTCAGAACATAAATTGTAGACCTCCACAAGTCTGGTTCATCCTTGGGAGCAATTTCCAAACGCCTGAAGGTACCACGTTCACCTGTACAAACAATAGTACGCAAGTATAAACACCATGGGACCACGCAGTCGTCATACCGCTCAGGAAGGAGACGCGTTCTGTCTCCTAGAGATGAACGTACTTTGGGGTGAAAAGTGCAAATCAATCCCAGAACAACAGCAAAGGACCTTGTGAAGATGCTGGAGGAAACAGGTACAAAAGTATCTATATCCACAGTAAAACGAGTCCTATATCAACATAACCTGAAAGGCCGCTCAGCAAGGAAGAAGCCACTGCTCCAAAACCGCCATAAAAAAATCAGACTACGGTTTGCAACTGCACATTGGGACAAAGATCGTACTTTTTGGAGAAATGTCCTCTGGTCTGATGAAACAAAAATAGAACTGTTTGGCCATAATGACCATCGTTATGTTTGGAGGAAAAAGGGGGTTGCTTGCAAGCTGAAGAACACCATCCCAACCGTGAAGCACAGGGGTGGCAGCATCATGCTGTGGGGGTGCTTTGCTGCAGGAGGGACTGGTGCACTTCACAAAATAGATGGCATCATGAGGAAGGAAAATTATGTGGATATAATGAAGCAGAATATCAAGACATTAGTCAGGAAGTTAAAGCTTGGTCGCAAATGGGTCTTCCAAATGGACAATGACCCCAAGCATACTTCCAAAGTTGTGGCAAAATGGCTTAAGGACAACAAAGTCAAGGTATTGGAGTGGCCATCACAAAGCCCTGACCTCAGTCCTATAGAAAATGTGTGGGCAGAACTGAAAAAGCGTGTGCGAGCAAGGAGGCCTACAAACCTGACTCAGTTACACTAGCTCTGTCAGGAGGAATGGGCCAATATTCACACAACTTATTGTGGGAAGCTTGTGGAAGGCTACCCGAAATGGTTAACCTAAGTTAAACAATTTAAAGGCAATGCTACCAAATACTAATTGAGTGTATGTAAACTTCTGATTCACTGGGAATGTGATGAATGAAATAAAATCTGAAATAAATCATTCTCTCTACTATTATTCTGACATTTCACATTCTTAAAAATAAAGTGGTGATCCTAACTGACCTAAAACAGGGAAGTTTTACTAGGATTACATTTCAGGAATTGTGAAAAACTGAATTTAAATGTATTTGGCTAAGGTGTACAGTGAGGGAAAAAAGTATTTGATCCCCTGCTGATTTTGTACGTTTGCCCACTGACAAAGAAATGATCAGTCTATAATTTTAATGGTAGGTTTATTTGAACAGTGAGAGACAGAATAACAAAACAAAAATCCAGAAAAACGCATGTCAAAAATGTTATAAATTGATTTGCATTTTAATGAGGGAAATAAGTATTTGACCCCCTCTCAATCAGAAAGATTTCTGGCTCCCAGGTGTCTTTTATACAGGTAATGAGCTGAGATTAGGAGCACACTCTTAAAGGGAGTGCTCCTAATCTCAGTTTGTTACCTGTATAAAATACACTTGTCCACAGAAGCAATCAATCAATCAGATTCCAAACTCTCTACCATGGCCAAGACCAAAGAGCTCTCCAAGGATGTCAGGGACAAGATTGTAGACCTACACAAGGCTGGAATGGGCTACAAGACCATCGCCAAGCAGCTTGGTGAGAAGGTGACAACAGTTGGTGCGATTATTCGCAAATGGAAGAAACACAAAATAACTGTAAATCTCCCTCTGCCTGGGGCTCCATGCAAGATCTCACCTCGTGGAGTTGCAATGATCATGAGAACGGTGAGGAATCAGCCCAGAACTACACGGGAGGATCTTGTCAATGATCTCAAGGCAGCTGGGACCATAGTCACCAAGAAAACAATTGGTAACACACTACGCCGTGAAGGACTGAAATCCTGCAGCGCCCGCAAGGTCCCCCTGCTCAAGAAAGTACATATACAGGGCCATCTGAAGTTTGCCAATGAACATCTGAATGATTCAGAGGAGAACTGGGTGAAAGTGTTGTGGTCAGATGAGACCAAAATCGAGGTCTTTGGCATCAACTCAACTCACCGTGTTTGGAGGAGAAGGAATGCTGCCTATGACCCCAAGAACACCATCCCCACCGTCAAACATGGAGGTGGAAACATTATGTTTTGGGGGTGTTTTTCTGCTAATGGGACAGGACAACTTCACCGCATCAAAGGGACGATGGACGGGGCCATGTACCGTCACATCTTGGGTGAGAACCTCCTTCCCTCAGCCAGGGCATTGAAAATGGGTCGTTGATGGGTATTCCAGCATGACAATGACCCAAAACACACGGCCAAGGCAACAAATGAATGGCTCAAGAAGAAGCACATTAAGGGCCTGGAGTGGCCTAGCCAGTCTCCAGACCTTAATCCCATAGCAAATCTGTGGAGGGAGCTGAAGGTTCGAGTTGCCAAACGTCAGCCTCAAAACCTTAATGACTTGGAGAAGATCTGCAAAGAGGAGTGGAACAACATCCCTCCTGAGATGTGTGCAAACCTGGTGGCCAACTACAAGAAACGTCTGACCTCTGTGATTGCCAACAAGGGAATTGCCACCAAGTCCTAAATCATGTTTTGCAGAGGGGTCAAATACTTATTTCCCTCATTAAATGCAAATCAATTTATAACATTTTTGACATGCGTTTTTCTGGATTTTTTTGTTGTTATTCCATCTCCCACTGTTCAAATAAACCTACCATTAAAATTATAGACTGATCATGTCTTTGTCAGTGGGCAAACGTACAAAATCAGCAGGGGATCAAATACTTTTTTCCCTCACTGTATGTAAACTTCCGACTTCAACTGTATGCATAACAAGCCAACAAAGAGTGGTTACAAACAGTTTGTTTTGGCCGATTCTGTGTGTGCCTACACTTGGAATTGTTTTGTTTACGAGGGGAAATCCATCTCAGCCACAGGTAAGGGACTTAGTTATGATTCCGTTATGGAATTTTTGGATTTTCCACTGCTGGGGATGGGCCACAAACTATTTGTGGACAACTTTTACACAAGCCCTACCCTGTTTACAGACCTGAGGAAGCTGAATGTATTGTCTTGTGGCACCAATCGTCCCAACAGAGTGGGTGTTCCCAAAATGAAAGTAAACGACATGCCTAAGAGAGCTGATAGGGGTACCATGCGATGAATTCGTAAAGATGACCTGCTCTTTGTAAAGTGGATGGATACCAGAGAGGTGGTCATGTGTTCCAGTATCCACAAATCGTACAGTGGCAATCACGTCAGCAGGTCGTTTGAAGGATGCTAATGGGGCATGGACCAAGAAAAATTTCCCCATTCCAGCTGCTGTAAAGGATTACAACAAGGGCATGGGAGGTGTGGACCTGTCAGACGTGCTGATAGGCTACTACAATGTTTTCCACAAGACAATGAAATGGTACAAGACAACTGAGATTCTATCACTTCATCGGCATTGCTGTGGTGAATGCATTCATCCACCAGAAGGAAATGGCTAAGAGCTGTGGACAGACCCCCATGACACAGCTAGCCTTCAGAGAGCTGCTCATCCAGGAGCTTCCTGACTATGGCACAAAGTCCACTGCAGCACCTTCTGTCCCCTCTACCTCTGTCCCCTCTACTCCTGCCACCAGTGGTGTTCACCTGCCAAAATACACTGCTCAAAAAAATGAAAGGGAACACTTAAACAACACATCCTAGATCTGAATGAATGAAATAATCTTATTAAATACTTTTTTCTTTACATAGTTGAATGTGCTGACAACAAAATCACACGAAAATTATCAATGGAAATCAAATGTATCAACCCATGGAGGTCTGGATTTGGAGTCACCCTCAAAATTAAAGTGGAAAACCACACTACAGGCTGATCCAACTTTGATGTAATGTCCTTAAAACAAGTCAAAATGAGGCTCAGTAGTGTGTGTGGCCTCCACGTGCCTGTATGACCTCCCTACAATGCCTGGGCATGCTCCTGATGAGGTGGCGGATGGTCTCCTGAGGGATCTCCTCCCAGACCTGGACTAAAGCATCTGCCAACTCCTGGACAGTCTGTGGTGCAACGTGGCGTTGGTGGATGGAGCGAGACATGATGTCCCAGATGTGCTCAATTGGATTCAGGTCTGGGGCACGGGCGGGCCAGTTCATAGCATCAATGCCTTCCTCTTGCAGGAACTGCTGACACACTCCAGCCACATGAGGTCTAGCATTGTCTTGCATTAGGACGAACCCAGGGCCAACCGCACCAGCATATAGTCTCACAAGGGGTCTGAGGATCTCATCTCGGTACCAAATCAGGCTACCTCTGGCGAGCACATGGAGGGCTGTGCGGCCCCGTAAAGAAATGCCACCCCACACCATGACTGACCCACCACCAAACCGGTCATGCTGGAGGATGTTGCAGGCAGCAGAACGTTCTCCACGGCGTCTCCAGACTCTGTCATGTCTGTCACATGTGCTCAGTGTGAACCTGCTTTCATCTGTGAAGAGCACAGGGCGCCAGTGGCAAATTTGCCAATCTTGTTGTTCTCTGGCAAATGCCAAACGTCCTGCACGGTGTTGGGCTGTAAGCACAACCCCCACCTGTGGACGTCAGGCCCTCATACCACTCTCATGGAGTCTATTTCTGACCGTTTGAGCAGACACATGCACATTTGTGGCCTGCTGGAGGTCATTTTGCAGGGCTCTGGCAGTGCTCCTCCTGCTCCTCCTTGCACAAAGGCGGAGGTAGCAGTCCTGCTGCTGGGTTGTTGCCCTCCTACGGCCTCCTCCATGTCTCCTGATGTACTGGCCTGTCTCCTGGTAGCGCCTCCATGCTCTGGACACTACACTGACAGACACAGCAAACCTTCTTGCCACAGCTCGCATTGATGTGCCATCCTGGATGAGCTGCACTACCTGAGCCACTTGTGTGGGTTATAGACTCCGTCTCATGCTACCACTAGAGTGAAAGCACCACCAGCATTCAGAAGTGACCAAAACATCAGCCAGGAAGCATAGGAACTGAGAAGTGGTCTGTGGTCACCACCTGCAGAACCACTTCTTTATTGGGGGTGTCTTGCTAATTGCCTATAATTTCCACCTGTTGTCTATTCCATTTGCACAACAGCATGTGACATTTATTGTCAATCAGTGTTGCTTCCTAAGTGGACAGTTTGATTTCACAGAAGTGTGATTGACTTGGAGTTACATTGTGTTGTTTAAGTGTTCCCTTTATTTTTTTGAGCAGTGTACATAACTGCAGACCTGAATGTGCCTCAGGGCCAAAAGAGCACAGCAGGAAGGCGTCGTTGTACTCTGTGCCACAATCTCCCATCACCTGCACTACTTGTGCTGTTACCCTCTTCTTCACAGCAGAAAGAGACTGCTATGGGACTTGGCATCAGCAGAACAATCTTGTGTAGAGGACTGTGGGTGTTCTAAATACTCTAATTGTAAATAGTGTGTAAATAGTTTTTTTTTTCACTTTGTGTGTGGCTTGTGGTGTGTGCACTTATTACATTAGATCAGTGTTGGCTGCTAACTTGGCCCTTATCTTAAATAGTTAACTTCTGTGTTGGGAGGCATTGGATCAGCGTTCTCTCCGCGTCTCCTGTTAGTACCTTTTATGTAGGGAAGCTAATGATCCATCATGCATGACATTCCTGGGAGTGTGTAAATTTAAATGTTTATTACCATAGCATTTTTGTATGTTCTCTATAGTTATGTACTTTAAAATGTATCAATTGACCAATTCAGCCACTTGGGTACATTTGGGCAAACTCGTGAGGGACACCTGGGAGACTTCATACTAAATAGTATGTAGCTCTCTCATTCTTGAATGTATCCGTCTCAAATTTGCGCACACACTGTTGCCCTGTTGTGGACAACATCTAATTTTGAATTTCAAATATGATGGATCAAAAATAAAAATAGAAACGCATGTTTTTTTGTTTGATATTTGACCAGATATATTGTGTTATATTCTCCTACATTAGTTTCACATCTCCACAGACTTCAGTGTTTCCTTTCAAATAGTATCAAGAATATGCATATCCTTGCTTCAGGTCCTGAGCTACAGGCAGTTAGAGTTGGGCATGTCATTTTAGGCAGATATTGAGATGAAGGGTCCTATCCAGAAGAGGTTAACATAATAGCTACACTCACCGACACAGGATAAACTATCCCTCATGCTGGCCCTGACCAAACCAGTCAGTTTCCCCTCACTATAGCTGCACTTCTCCACATGGCCAGACTTATTGTGGTCTTCTCCCCTTTTAATGCTCATCCTTGAAAAATGCCATAAGGTCTGAATTAGGCACCAAAGTAGACATACTGTACAAACAATTATCTAGGCTAAGTAAAATAAAATGATGTTTTGATCTACTGCTCTGCTTACTAGCTAGCTAAAGTGTAGTCAGTGTCTTGCTAAGACCGAGAAAGGGGATGTAAGAAGTTCAGTGCTGGTGAACAGTAGCTGACAGTGTCGGCTAGGGATGACGTGCAGGAGCTTCTGAAACCGCCAAACAGCCTACTCGACCACTCTGAGGCGTCCGCATTTTCCTAAAGCACACGGATGGCACTTTTTGTATCTCAGTACAATTATATATATTGGAGGGACAAAAATGCAATTTCAGAATGTTTGGGAGTCATGTCCCCCCCCCCGTCCCCAGTGAAAGTTGCGCCCCTGGTTCTATATTATCTCATGACAACACTGCTTCTTTTCTCTCTTCATATTATGAGCTGTATCCTTATTTTCCTTGTATTGAATTTCACTTTAAAACCACTCTTTCACTCTCTTCTAGCCATCAGTGTGGGGGTCCCTGCCCCCCCTCCCATCCCTGAGAAGGCCCCTGCCCCGAGGAACCTCACCGAAGAGACCGTACAGCCCCCTGTTGCCCCCTTTGACAACCCAACTGACCATTCTCACACACCCAATACTGCAGTCCTCATACACAAAGCTCCCACCACCACCACCACCCCACACACACCTGTCCACCACACCACTCCATCGAGCCATTCCCTTCATCCCTCCACCCATCATCCCAAAACCCACTCACCCACCACCACCGATTCCCCAGCTAAACCAGCCCCTACTAGGCCTGAGACCACCACTAACACCACCTCTGCCCCCCAGCCCAGCTCAACCCCCAGCCCTAACCCAGAGACCTCTACCCAGCCTAAACAGCCCCTCAGTCCCCATCCTACAACCACTACCACCACCTCTCCCCCAGCTGAACCTACATCTGAGTCCCAGCCCCAGACCTCCAGCACCACCCAGCTTCCCCCGGCCTCCACCCCAGCCAGCAGCCCTCCAGCCCAGGCTAAAACACACGCCAACACCCCCTCTCAGCTCAATATGGTGAATGGTGAGTAGATGGTTTCTTTGTGCGGTCATGCATGTGTGTGTGTGTGTGTGTGTGTGTGTTATGTTGCTATGGGAGAGTGTTTTGTTATTTGTTATCAAACAGCAGCAGCCACAGAACAGCCTCAAAGTGTCGGGCATGGACTACAAGGTGTCGAAAGCGTTCCACAGGGATGTTGACCCATGTTGACTCCAATGCTTCCCACAGTTGTGTCAAGTTGTCTGGGTGTCCTTTGGGTGGTGGACCATTCTTGATACACACGGAAAACGGTTGAGTGTGAAAAACCCAGCAACGTTGCAGTCCTTGACACACTCCATGTCTCAATTGTCTCAAGGCTTAAAAATCCTTCTTTAACCGGTCTCCTCCCCTTCATCTACAATGATTTGAAGTGGATTTAACAAGTGACATCAATAAGGGATCATAGCTTTCACCTGTATTCACCTGGTCAGTTTATGTCATGGAAAGAGAAAGTTCTTCATGTTTTGTATACTCAGTATATACAGCGCATTCGGAACGTTTTCAGACCCCTTGACTTTACAGCCTTATTCTAAAATTGATTTTAAAAGAAATAATCCCTCATCAATTTACACACAATACCCTATAATGACAAAGTGAAACTTTTTTTTTGTGCAGATGGATTAAAAATAAAAAACGGAAATACCTTATTTACATAAGTATTCAGACCCTTTGCTATGAGACTCAATATGTAGCTCATGTGCATCCTGTTTCCATTGATAATCCTTGAAATGTTTCTACAACTTGATTGGAGTCCACCTGTGGTAAATTCAATTGATTGGACATGATTTGGAAAGGCACACACCTGTCAATATAAGGTCCCACAGTTGACAGTGCATGTCAGAGCAAAAACCAAGCCATGAGGTCAAAGGAATTGTCCGTAGAGCTCCGAGACAAGATTGTGTCGAGGCACAAATCTGGGGAAGGGTACCAAAAAATGTCTGCAGCATTGAAGGTCCCCAAGAACACAGTGGCCTCCATCATTTTTAAATGGAAGAAGTTTAGAACCACCAAGACCTAGAGCTGGCTGCCCGGCCAAACTGAGCAATCAGGGGAGAAGGGCCATGGTCAAGAACCCAATGGTCACTCTCTGACAGAGCTCCAGAGTTCCTCTGTGGAGATGGGAGAACCTTCCAGAAGGACAACCATCTCTGCAGCACTCCACCAATCAGGCCTTTATGGCAGAGTGGCCAGATGGAAGCCACTCCTCAGTAAAAGGCCCACTTGGAGTTTGCCAAAAGGCACCTAAAGGACTCTCAAACCATGAGAAACAAGATTCTCTGGTCTGATGAAACCAAGACTTCAACCCGATGGACCATCTCTTGAGAGACCTGAAAATAGCTGTGCAGCAACGCTCCCCATCCAACCTGACAGAGCTTGAGAGGTTCTGCAGAGAAGAATGGGAGAAACTCTAAATACAGGTGTGCCAAGCTTATAGCGTCATACCCAAGAAGACTCGAGGCTGTAATCGCTGCCAAAGGTGCTTCAACAAAGTACTGAGGAAAGGGTCTGAATACTTATGTAAATGTCATATTTTAAAAATGTGTGGTATTGTGTGTAGATTGATGAGGGAAAAAAACAATTTAATCAATTTTAGAATAAGGCTGTAACGTAATAAAATGTTGAAAAATTCAAGGGGTCTGAGTACTTTCCGAATGCACTGTATATATTGTCAAATAAATATATAATTGTATTTCAAAACTAACAGTAAACAATGTTTTATAGCTTATTATAGTTAACATTAGCTAGCTAACTAGAGCGTGAAAAACCCAGCAGAGTTGCTGTTCTTAACACACAAACCGGTGGGTCGGGCACCTACTACCATACCCAGTGCTTAATTTGGGATCCCAGCACCTCTCAGTTTTGGACTGTTTTGTTCCAGAACCCATTTGCATGGAACCGGTACCTCACGTAGCATGAAAAATAATTTTCACTCTTTGCTATGTAAAAATGATAATAAAAGCAATCAGAGTTAATTAAAGTTGCCTCCTCTGTAATTCTCCTGTCCCCTAAAAAACGTAATTTGAAAACGTGCCTGATATTCTAATAATTCATTTGTGTTGGGCCGGCTCGGGTTTATGGTTTGCGCAACATTGTAGCCTATATAGACCAACCGTGGCCATTGCTGTGGTGAGAGAGAGACAGAGAGAAGCGCCCGCCTGTATCTCTCACAGAACTAGAATCTCTCTCCCTCTCTCTGCTCTGATAGACATAAGCCTGCAACTCTCATCTCTCCAACGTTGCACTTAATCCTTAGTTCCTTGAAGAATCATAGCTTAGCCGCTGGAAGGGTGCTGGAGGTGCTGCAGCACCCCTGATGAATTGAAATACATTTGCCAAAGTTATAGAATTACTGCTGTCTGTTCAGAAAGAAATTATAGGCCTATAATTTAGCCACAGAGGATCAATGGCATATATATTTTTTAATGTGTGCAGCCCGATCACAAGGCAAGCCTACAGTCGGGAACGCGCAGCAAATCTGTCAGTGAACAGCATGCAGCCAAAATAGGCCTTTCGCAATATTTCAAATTGGAACACAGATTGGAAAGCAAATGGCTCCTGCTGAAAAGAGAACTAATCTATCTGTAGGCTACCAAATATGTTATCAACTTCCAAATATGCCTATTGAGCGAAGAGCATTGTTTTAAAACGAGAGAGACATGCTTTTGGCAAGAATGCATCGGTCATCGCCGGTGAGTGAGCTGCACATCACCCTCAGAATGGCACACATACAAAATCCACATCTCAATTGTCTCAAGGCTTAAATATCCTTTACCTGGTCAGTCTATGTCATGAAAGAGCAGGTGTTCCTTATGTTTTATACACTCAATGTATGTTGTACTGTATATGTGTATATATAGTATATGTTCCCCTAACCCCAGCAGGGGAACCAGTGTTCCATAATGGCGCTCCTGCCCTGGACCCTCTCCTAGCTGGACTAGTGTCAGCCTCACTGTCACTGCAGCCATCATCACCCTGCTCCTCTTCATCAAACTGCGACGACGGGACCAACGGCCTGAGTTCCTCAGGCTCCAGGACCTGCCTATGGTGAGACAGTAGAACACAAGTGGTTAGGTGAAGAGTTAGCGTAATGCTTAACAGTAATGAGACCTGAAGACTTGTGATAGCGTTAGGCTTGTTTTGTGAGCTATTACGCTAAGTAGGCATTGTTAGCATTTACTTCACTCACCGCATATCATCCTGCTGACATCCTTTGCCATCCCTGTTTAGGATGATATGATGGAGGATACTCCCCTGTCCATGTACAGCCTCTGATGGAGACGGAGAGGACACAGTCTGACCTGATGGAACAGCCAGATGGACCCCCCAGACCGTTTGTCTCTGACCAGGTGGAACAGCTAGAACCCCACAGACCCTCTCCTTCTGAACTGGGGCTGCGTCTCTATAGTCCAACCTGATCTACTCACAGACATGGTAAATGTATAGCATGAGGTCAGAGAGAAACTATTTTATGTAAAGCTTTTATGAGCATAATGCTCTATTGATGTGAGGTGAATGCAGTGTGTGTGTGTGTTAGACACACAGGAAAAAAGAACACCCCCACCCATTCCTTCCTTCCCTACCCCCACCTTATTGGGGAGACTTTAGTTATGTGTGTGTGTGTGTCACAATGCAGGATCAAAGAGAGCCAGAAAACTGCTAAATATTCTGAAATAACTTCATATTTCGGACTTCATAAAGATACTGGTAGATAGACTGTGGACAGGTGGATACTGATAGATAGAAATAGACATGGTTTAACAGACTCAACATTTAAAAGTTGACCTGTTTAAACGAATTAGCAATAGATATTTATATTTCCTAATGTTTATCAAAGTTAGCTAACTTAAGAGTTCCTGCTTGGGATACCGCCCTCTGGTTGACAGATCTGTTGGTTGCAGACTCCTGACGTTTGTTGTCGTGCCACTCATCTGTATCAATGGGACTAAAGTTATAGTTGAAACCGAGTGGTTCTATTTGACTCCATGTGGAGTTGAGTTGAATGGTAGTTAATATGCACCCCTGTATTAGTAGCTCCATATATGAAGTGCCAAAAAATTTACTGGCTGTATTATTAGGTTGATATGTTTTACTGTTTGACGTAAAGTCTGGAGTGATGTTGATGTTTTTTAATTAAAGCACCTCACTGACTGGCATCAGCCTTAGGTTAGATGGTCAAAGTAAACATTAGTCCACTATAGTAATTCATTAGGTTTTGCTGATGGTCTCCGACTCAAAAACATCAGTGATCGTCAAGTTGTATACCATCAGTGAAACAAGTTAACTTTCTCCAGATGTAATTCATTAACGGAATCACAGAAGGCTGCCACACTGTAGAGTTAAATACTGTTGGTGTGTAATGCAAAACCCTGTTGTACAATATTTCCACATTGTGTAGGAGTTTATAAAATACGTTTTTTTTCTCCTCACGCTGAGTTGAGCCTTTTCATCATCCTCTTTAGTCAGGGTTTGAGGTTTGTGCCCGAAACCTTCTTTATTAGTCTCCACATGTGGAGACATTTAAAACATTTAAACATTTAAAACTAGAGAGAAATAACTATCATTCTAGCACAGTCTTTATGGCATGACAGAGCCTCTAAAAGGTCAAAGGTCATTGAGGCTGAGGTCAGAGGGGCTGTCTAACCCCAACACCAGGTTCCCATGATCATCAAGATCGTCATCCAAATCCAAATCAAATCAAATTGTATTTGTCACATGCGCCGACTACAACAGGTGTAGACCTTACCGTGACATGCTTACTTACAAGCCCTTAACCAACAATGCAGTTCAAGAAATAGAGTTAAGAAAATATTTACTAAATCAATTAAAGTTAAAAATAAAATAAAAAGTAACACAATAAAATAACAATAACGAGGCTATATGCAGGGGGTACCGGTACAGAGTCAATGTGCGGCGGTACAGGTTAGTAGAGGTAATTTGTACATGTAGGTAGGGGTAAAGTGACTATGCATAGATAATAAACAGCGAGTAGCAGCAGTGTAAAAACAAAGGAGAGGGGTCAATGTAAATAGTCCGGGTAGCCATTTGATTAATTGTTCAGCAGTCTTATGGCTTGGGGGTAGAAGCTGTTAAGGAGCCTTTTGGACCTTTTGGACCGCTCCAGTACCGCTTGCCATGTGGTAGCAGAGAGAACAGTCTATGACTTGGGTGAATGGAGTTTATGGAATTTTTTGGGCCTTCCTCTGACACCGCCTAGGATATAGGTCCTGGATTGCAGGAAGCTTGGCCCCAGTGATGTACTGGGCCATACACACTACCCTCTGTAGCGACTTACGGTCGGATGCCGAGCTGTTGCCATACCAAGCGGTGATGCAACCGGTCAGAATGCTCTCGATGGTGCAGATGTAGAACATTGAGGATCTGTGGACCCATGCCAAATCTTTTCAGTCTCCTGAGGGGGAAAAGGTGTTGTCGTGCCCTCTTCAAAACTGTCTTGGTGTGTTTGGACCATGATAGTTTGTTGGTGATGTGGACACCAAGGAACTTGAAACTCTCGACCCACTCCATTACAGCCCCGTCGATGTTAATGGGGGCCTGTTCAGCCCTCCTTTTCTGTAGTCCACGATCAGGTCCTTTGTCTTGCTCACATTGAGGGAGAGGTTGTTGTCCTGGCACCACACTGCCAGGTCTCTGACCTCCTCCCTATATGCTGTATCATTGTTGTCGGTGGTCAGGTCTACTACTGTTGTGTCATCAGCAAACTTAATGATTGAGTTGGAGGCGTGCGTGGCCACACAGTCATGGGTGAACAGGGAGTACAGGAGGGGGCTGAGCACGCACAATTGTGGGGTCCCTGTGTTGAGGATCAACGACGTAGAGGTGTTGTTTCCTACCACATGGGGGCGGCCCGTCAGGAAGTCCAGGACTCAGTTGCACAGGGTAGGGTTCAGACCGAGGGCCCCGAGCTTAATGATGAGCTTGGAGGGTACTATGGTGTTGAAGGCTGAGCTATAGTCAATTAACAACATTCTTACATAGGTATTCCTCTTGTCCAGATGGGACAGGGTAGTGCGATGGCGATTGCATCGTCTGTGGATTATTGCAAATTGTAGTGGGTCCAAGGTGTCCGGTAAGGTAGAGGTGATATGATCCTTAACTAGCCTCTCAAAGCACTTCATGATGACAGAAGTGCTACAAGGCGAAAGTCATTGAGTTAAGTTACCTTTGCTTTCTTGGGTACAGGCACAATGGTGGACATCTTGAAGCAAGTGGGGACAGCCGACTTGGATAGGGAGAGATTGAATATGTCCGTAAACACTCCAGCCAGCTGGTCTGCGCATGCTCTGAGGACGTGGCTTGACATGCCGTCTGAACCGGCAGCCTTGCGAGGGTTAACACGCTTAAATGTCATACTCACGTCAGCCACGGAGAATGAGAGCCCACAGTCCTTGGGAGCGGGCCGTTGTCTCTCCTTGAGAATCAGACTCCTGATCTCGTCCTTCAGCAGTGATACAGATACCCTGCAGGAGATGGCATTATTACACACACACACACACCTGATCTGCTCAGTGTATTGAGGGACAGTCTTGGTCAGGTCAAAGCTGTGGTTTCTGTAGCTGTCTGTCAGTTCTTCTGGTGTCTGGGGAAAGACAATATTTAGAGGTTAGGGGTCGGGAGTCAGAGAGAAAACAAGTTAGAAAAAAGTCACTGAAATTACCTTCATCCATTCTTGTATTATTAATTCCTTCAATCATTCAAACCTTGCAGCTGCGTTCATACTGCCCCCTCGTCTCTCTGGCCTCCGACTGCTGAAAAAACATGTCCTCCTCATGCCTCCCTGTCACACTGTAAGATGAAAGGGAAGGAGTAGGAGTAAACGAGACTGTGCCATCTCTACAGAGGCTCTGAGTCTGAAATGTGTAGTCCTGCAGAAACAACCTGAGAACAGAGTGTGAGTGTGTCCATCTCTCTCCTCAGATGATCCAACTCCTCCCTTCGCAGCTTAGAGCTGAAACTGTAAAGGACAACGATCAATGTAAAGGACAGCTTTCACCAAACCACTCCAAACTGGTATGGTTCCACACTAAGGGCTAATGGTTGATTTAGGATCGGGCAGGGGTACATATCACCTCTCCTTCAGGTTACCTAGTGTGGCTCTGGTGATGTGCCCTCTCAAAGTGTTGAGCTCACGGCCCACCTTTCTCCTCCATTACTCCATCCTTCTCTCCGTTCCCGGACTCGCCATCCCTGACCCTCTCCTCTCTCCGTCGCCTGCTCTCGCAGCCAGCGAACCTCGTCTGTGAGAGATAAAAGAATAACACATCTACAATACTCAATCAATTAATATTGGATGGTATACAGTGCATTTGGAAAGTATTCAGACCCCTTGACTTTTTGCACATTCTGTTACGTTACAGCCTTATTCTAAAATGTATTAAATTGTTGTTCCCCCCCTCACCATTCTACACACACACACAATACCCCATAATGACAAAGCAAAACAGGTTTGTATAAAATGTTTGCAAATGTATTAAAAGTAAAAAACTGAAATATGACATTTACATAAGTATTCAGACCGTTTACTTAGTATTTTGTTGAAGCACCTTTGGCAGCGATTACAGCCTTGAGTCTTCTTGGGTATGACGCTACAAGCTTGGCACACCTGTATTTGGGGAGTTTCTCCCATTCTTCTCTGCAGATCCTCTCAAGCTCTGTCAGATTGGATGGGGAGCGTCGCTGCACAGCTATTTTCAGGTCTCCAGAGATGTTCGATTGGGTTCAAGTCCGGGCTCTGGCTGGGCCACTCAAGGACATTCAGAGACTTCTCCCGAAGCCAGTCCTGCATTGTCTTGGCTGTGTGCTTAGGGTCGTTGTCCTGTTGGAAGGTGAACCTTCACCGTAGTCTGAGGTCCTGAGCAGGTTTCCATCAAGGATCTCTCTGTACTTTGCTCCATTTATCTTTCCCTCCATCCTGACTAGTCTCCCAGTCCCTGCCGCTGAAAAACATCCTCCAGACGTGAAGCTTGGCATTCAGGCCAAAGACTTCAATCTTGGTTTCATCAGACTAGAGAATCTTGTTTCTCATGGTCTGAGAGTCCTTTAGGTGCCTTTTGGCAAACTCCAAGCGGGCTGTCATGTGCCTTTTACTGAGGAGTGCCTTCCATCTGGCCACTCTACCATAAAGGCCTGATTGGTGGAGTGCTGCAGAGATGGTTGTCCTTCTGGAAGGTTCTCCCATCTCCACAGAGGAATTCTGGAGGGACCATTGGGTTCTTGGTCACCTCCCTGACCAAGGCCCTTCTCCCCTGATCGCTCAGTTTGGCCGGGCGGCCAGCTCTAGGAAGCGTCTTGGTGGTTCCAAACTTCTTCCAAATTTAGAATTATGGAGGCCACTGTGTTCTTGGGGACCTTCAATGCTGCAGAAATGTTTTGGTACCCTTCCCCAAATCTGTGCCTCGACACAATCCTGTCTCGGAGCTCTACGGACAATTCCTTTGACCTCATGGCTTGGTTTTTGCTCTGACATGCACAGTCAACTGTGGGACCTTATATAGACAGGTGTGTGCCTTTCCAAATCATGTCCAATCAATTGAATTTACCACAGGTGGACTCCAATCCAGTTGTAGAAACATCTCAAGGATGATCAATGGAAACAGGATGCACCTGAGCTCAATTTCGATTAACATTGCAAAGGGTCTGAAAACTTATGTAAATAAGCATTTTTATTTTGAATACATTTGCAAAAATGTCTAAAAACCTGTTTTTGCTTTTTCGTTATGGGGTATTGTGTATAGATGAGGAAAACAAATAATTTAATCAATTTTAGAATAAGGTTGTAACGTAGCAAAATGTGAAAAAAGCCAAGGGGTCTGAATACTTTCTGAATGCACTGTATTCCTGTGAGCAATAATTGTTAGTGTTGTCATGTATAGGTACCTTGTAGTGCCTGTATGCGGTGCTGCTGAGTGTCTCTCTCTGTCCATGTCATGAAGACTCTGAGTCAGAGACTATGTCCTGGCAACCATTACGACAGGAAGAAGAGGAGGAGGAAGAAATTACTTTAAATGTAGGGCTGTTTAGGCACCTTTTAAGTATGTAATAAAAATGATTATTTTATATGAACACATACACTTGCATGCACACACACAAGGACCTGGATCTGCAGTTGTGATTGGATGGCTGCCAGGTCTGCCCACTACATCACAGAGAGGGGAGAACAGCGGTGGAGGGCTGGGGGGGACGAGAGAGGGAGAGATTCACAAAGAGAGAGTAACAAACAGAGGTGATTCACAGTCAGCCACCTTACAGACCACAGAGATCTCCTCTCACCTTCTCTTTCTTTTGGGTATTTTCCTGGTGTGACCAGTCTCTCCTGGGGAAACATGAAAACTAATCAACACATACAGTGGGAACGTACATAGGGTATTTATGAACTTCTAGGTTTCTATCATATACTGTAAAACTATTATCTGGGCTAAACGCTAAGAATGAGCTGCCATCTCTTCTGGTGAAGCCCTTGTAATGCACTGCCACATATGTATAACTATGTTATAGTGCCATCTACTGGCTACTCACCCTCATCTTGGTCACGCTGCCATCAGCTGCTGAGAGGATGGTGCTCAGCTGGTTGTCCCAGTTCATCTCAGGGCTGCCCTACACAAACCATAGGACAATGGTGCCAAGAGGTCTGAGCCTTTATGGCACAGGAGTTAGTGCACTTAGCCTCTAGCTGCAGGTTCTGTGGTAGCCTGGCTGACGTGACCCACGTGACCCACAGCGCAGGGAGAGCTGTGAACACACTGGTCTAGAAAGGATGCCGTTTGTTATGCAATATTCGCTCAGAAATTGTACGAGAGGTTTGATTGGTTCTCTCAACAACAACAACAAAAAATTCCCTTGGGGGTTGAGACCTCTCATTGTTTGGATTTGAAAATCCAACCATTGTAAGGGAAGGGGGCAGGGCTCGGGACTGTGTGTGGCTGTGCGTGTGGATGTTTGAATGAGAAAGACAGAGGAGACAACCAGTAAAAGGACAGCCTCTTCATTATCAACGCATTCTGCCGACAACATCAAAGAACCAATCCAGACTCTGAAGTCAAATCAAATCAAATCTTATTGGTCACATACACCTGTTTAGCAGATGTTATTGCGGGTGTAGCGAAATGCTTGTGTTTCTAGCTCCGACAGTGCAGTAATATCTAACAAGTAATATCTAACAATTTCACAACATATACACACACATCTAAGTAAAGCAATGGAATTAAGAATATATCAATAAATATATGGACGAGCAATGTCAGAGCGGCATAGACTAAGATACAGTAGAATACTATAGAATACAGTACATACTGTGACGTCACGAGAGGCTACACAGCTTTCAGCGGGGTTGCTCAAGTAGTGCAAGGAGACAAGGTTCAAACAAAACAAGGATTTTATTATAGGTCTTGGGAAATTAACGAAAATATAACAAAATTCTGTTCTCTTGTGGCTCTTTAAGGGTTAACAGTTCAGGGATGTCTCTTCCACATCCAAAGTCATAATTCTCACTCGCTCAGATAACTTTTCCCCAGCCTTACTGTAGTCCACGTTGCAGCTAGTGGCCAACCCAGCAAAAAGTCCTTCCAAATGTCTCTCACGTATTTCCACAGGTGCATATATCCAAAGGTGAGTATTTCCCAAAGGTAAGTATCTCCAAATCCTTATATTCCTCATGGAAGTGGACGTGCAGCACTCTTGTCCTCCAGAGAGCCCAGGTTGGAGACTGTGTCTCTTCCCTTCCCAAACCTTCAGCTCATCAGCTCCTCATTTGTTTCAGCTGCGTGGGAAGATTGGCCATAGAGGGGTGGAGTTCCCGACCATACCAGCAGATGGAGCCATAGCTGTCTGGGTTTGCAGCCACCTCAGGGGGATGTAACGTCCCTCCAGGACACAGCCTCTCGTGACATCACACATCCCCCTCCTCGGGACCGACGTCCTCGTCGGGGTAAAGGCAGCGAAGAAGGCATCACGCCGGGAGAGGGCGTCCGCATTGCCGTGGTGCTTGCCAGCCCTGTGGACAACAGAAAAGTTAAACGGTTGCAAGCTCAAAAACCATCTGGTTACTCTACTGTTTGATTCCTGTTCTTGGCCATCCACTGCAGAGGGGCGTGATCAGATACCACCATGAAACGTCGGCCCAGGAGATAGAACCGAAGGGACTCCAGGGCCCAGACTACAGCCAGACATTCTTTCTCCACCGTTGAATAGTTCTTCTCTCTTGGAAGTAACTTTCTGCTTAGGTAGAGAATGGGATGTTCTTCACCGTCATGTGCCTGGGTGAGGACAGCACCCAGTCCCACCTCCGAAGCATCCGCTTGGACAATGAATTCCTTCTTGAAGTCTGGTGCCACCAGGATCGGACTGGAGCAGAGTGCTCGCTTCAGGTTGAGGAAAGCCGCCTCCGCCGCAGGGTTCCACTTCACCATTCGTGAGTGGCGTTTGGTCGTCAGCTCCGTCAACGGTGCAGCTATGGTAGCAAAATCTGCAATAAAGCGTCTATAGTAGCCAGCGAGGCCCAAAAATGACCTTACTTGCTTCTTGGTGATGGGCTGCGGCCAGTCCTGTATGGCCCGCAGTTTGGCTTCCTGTGGTTTGACCAACCCCCGCCCAATGGTGTACCCCAGGTAGTTTGTCTCACTGAAGGCCAGCTTGCACTTCTTCGGGTTTGCCGTGAGCCCTGCTTCCCTGAGCGAATCCAGCACCGCTTGTACCCGGGGTATGTGGCTGGCCCAATCCGGACTTTGTATAACAACATCATCCAAATAAGCCGCTGCGCACTCTTGTGGGGCGCAAGGACTCGATCCATCAGGCGTTGGAACGTGGCAGGTGCCCCGTGGAGACCAAACGGAAGTCGGGTATACTGGTAGAGCCCCTCCGGGGTGGCAAAGGCTGTCTTCTCCTTAGACGTCGGGGTCAGGGGGCACCTGCCAGTAGCCTTTTGTGAGATCAAGAGTGGTTAGGAAACGAGCATGCCCCAAGGAGTCTATTAAATCATCGACACGAGGCATTGGGTATGCATCAAATTCAGACACTTCATTCAACTTTCGATAGTCATTACAAAATCGTACTGAACCGTCTGGCTTGGGAACTAGTACGATGGGACTTGCCCAGGCACTGTGGGACTCTTCGATTACTCCCAACTCCCGCATCTTCCTTACCTCCTTCTGTATAACCACTTTACGAGCCTCTGGCACGCGGTACGGGCGCTGGTTTACCGTTTGGCCAGGCATGGTGCGGATCTCATGTTGGACCACCTCTGTGTGACCGGGAAGGGAGGAGAAGACATCCTGGTTCTGCTCCACGAGTTCCAGGGCCATCTGTCGTTGATGTGGGGACAGATTTGGACCCAGCTGAACCTCTTCTCGCGCCGGTTCCTTGGTCTCTGTGGGGGTAGACAGCTGAACAGCGCCTCTCTGGCGTGCCACTTCTTTAAAAGGTTAACATGATAAATCTGCTCAGTTTTTCTTTTATCTGGTTGCCTCACCTTGTAGTTTACTTCTCCCATGCGTTCAATGACCTCATATGGTCCTTGCCAGGTTGCCAGGAATTTACACTCAACGGTTGGCACCAGGACCAGCACTCTGTCCCCCGGCTTAAACTCCCTGGGTTGAGCAGATCTGTTGTAGGAGGCTTGCTGTTGCCGCTGACTGGCCTCCAGGTGTTCCCGCATCATGGGATAGATGGCCTTCATTCTCTCCCTCATAGCCCCGACATGGTCGATCAGTGTCCGCTGTTGGCATGGCTGCTCCTCCCAGGCCTCCTTGGCGATGTCGAGCAGTCCTCTGGGTCTGTAGGAAAGCAAGAGCTCAAAGGGTGAAAAACCAGTAGAAGACTGAGGTACCTCTCTCACCGCAAATAATATGTAGGGTAACAGCTGATCCCAGTTGCGCCCATCTTCCCCTACCGCTTTCCGCAGCATGGATTTTAGTGTTTTGTTAAAACGTTCGACTAGGCCATCTGTCTGGGGGTGGTAGACCGAGGTTCTCAGCTGTTTGATTTTCAGTAAAGCACAGAGTTCTTTCATCACCCTGGACATGAATGGAGTCCCTTGGTCCGTCAATATCTCTTTTGGGATTCCCAGACTAGTTGAGAGACGGAACAGCTCCTTGGCGATTTGTCTGGATGTAGCCTTCCTCAGCGGAATGGCCTCCGGGTACCGGGATGCATAGTCCAGAATGACCAGAATGTATTGATGTCCCCTGGAACTTTTCGGTAAGGGCCCGACTATGTCTAATCCAATCCTCTCAAAAGGAGTTTCGATAATGGGCAAGGGAATGAGCGGGTTTCTATATGTGGGCTTTGGCGCAACCTGCTGACACTCAGGGCAACTACGGCAGTAGTTCTCTATCTCTTTGTGTACTCCTGGCCAAAAGAAACGTTGCATGATTCTTTCCTTAGTCTTCTCTACCCCCAAGTGGGCCCCTAGTGGGTGTGTGTGTGCTAGGTTGAGTACTGTGGCCCGATAGGGCTGTGGCACGAGGAGCTGTTCATGCACTTCATCATTTTTCTTGACTATCTGATATACTAACCCCCGGTTTACTGCGAAATGGGGGTAAGTAGGGTTTGTCTTATCACCTAACACTACACCTTCTAATACCTGCACATTTCTTAAGGCATTTGCAAGAGTAGGATCTTGTAATTGAGCCGTACCATACTGGCCTGTGAGAGGGGGAAGCTCTTGGGTGCCTGGGACGTCTTCTTCACTGGAGAATGGAGCACTTTCCTGGGCTGCGTTCTCTTCTCCCGTATCCGGACCAGTCTCGGTGTCGGTCGGGGCACCTGCCATCCCTATCAGAGCCCGGGCGGGAGTGAGTAACTCGGAGGATTGCACCGGAGCCTTCCCAGGATGAGTCTTGCCTCTCCGTTTCCGAGGTACTCGGGTTATCCTCTCCTGAGACTCTCTCCAGAGTGGGTAAAAGGCTGGGCAGTCTCGTCCAATTAGGACAGGGACGGGGAGGGAATCAACCACCCCCGCCGTCGTGTGTATGGTTCCCCGTGTGCTGGTCATTGTAAGTTCAGTAATGGGGTATTCTCTGGTGTCCCCATGGACACAGGAAACTGGGAGGACTTTCCCCGGGGTCAGACACGTTGGGCCCACCAAATCCTTACGCACCAGGGTGGCCCGGCTACCAGAATCCAGTAAGGCCTCCACATCATGGTGATTCACAGTTACCGGGCAGGTGGGGGGGGTCGATCTGGGCCGCCATCTACGACTCCCAAGAGCGAGGCAAAACGGTGTGTGGGTGCTGAGCTGGAGGACTCCGCAGTGGGCATAGGTTCATCGGCTGGTTTCCCACACTGCCAGGAGATATGTCCCATCTCCCCACACCGGTAACACTGTCGAAGTTTCCCCCCTCCTGGTGTACTCTTCTTGGACCCGCCTGGTTTCTGGCTCCCCCTGGAGCCGGGATAAGTCCTGACGTGGCTGGGTTCGAGACCTTGGGGTCCTTTGGACGGGTTCTTCCCATTTGTGGTGGGGCCGCACTCCTGGGGTCTTTTCGGGAAGCATTCAGCATCTCCGCTGTGGCCTGGTACTTTTCCACAGCTTCCACGGTCAGATCAGCCGTGGTCAAGGCCTGTTGACTGATGAACCGTTTTGCCTCATAAGGCAGGGCGCGTGAGGTAACGATCCACCACAACGGCCTCCACCACCGCCGCTGCTGTATTCCTCTGCGGATCCAGCCATTTCCTTGCGATTCGGACAAGTTCATGCATCTGCGCCCGAGGAGGTTGGTCTGGTTGGAAGGTCCAGCTGTGAAAGCGCTGGGCCATACCAAACTTTGTGAGTCCATATCTGCTGAGGATCTCAGACTTCAGGGCATCATAGTCAGTAACCTGGTCAGGGCCCAGGTCCCGGACAGCATTCAGCGATTCCCCGGTTAGAAAGGGGGGCTAACAGACCAACCCACTGTTGCTTGGGCCAGGCTTCCCTAGTGGCCGTGGCCTCAAATGCATGCAGGTATGCCTCAATGTCATCGGTAGCTCCCATCTTAGATATAAAGTCACTTGCCTTTATTGGGCGGGTATTTTGGACCACCCTCTGTCTCTGCAACTGCAATTCCTCTGCCTTCAGAAGGTTGGCTTTCTTTTGCTCCTCCAAGAGAGCCACGTTTGCTTGCATCTGGGCTTGCTGGCCAGCAACAAGGGCTTTCAATATGTCCTCCATT
Organism: Coregonus clupeaformis; assembly: GCF_020615455.1. Classification (NCBI taxonomy): domain Eukaryota; kingdom Metazoa; phylum Chordata; class Actinopteri; order Salmoniformes; family Salmonidae; genus Coregonus; species Coregonus clupeaformis. The sequence goes on along the minus strand of NC_059217.1, from coordinate 33,520,642 downwards.
TCAGTCGGGGCGGGGAGCCTACGGCCAACTTGGAAAACTGGGTGATCAAACCTTCGGTATCCTCCTCTGACATGCACTATTAACGCTTGAGCGTGCCCGTATTCTCCACCATCTGTGACGTCACGAGAGGCTACACAGCTTTCAGCGGGGTTGCTCAAGTAGTGCAAGGAGACAAGGTTCAAACAAAACAAGGATTTTATTATAGGTCTTGGGAAATTAACGAAAATATAACAAAATTCTGTTCTCTTGTGGCTCTTTAAGGGTTAACAGTTCAGGGATGTCTCTTCCACATCCAAAGTCATAATTCTCACTCGCTCAGATAACTTTTCCCCAGCCTTACTGTAGTCCACGTTGCAGCTAGTGGCCAACCCAGCAAAAAGTCCTTCCAAATGTCTCTCACGTATTTCCACAGGTGCATATATCCAAAGGTGAGTATTTCCCAAAGGTAAGTATCTCCAAATCCGTATATTCCTCATGGAAGTGGACGTGCAGCACTCTTGTCCTCCAGAGAGCCCAGGTTGGAGACTGTGTCTCTTCCCTTCCCAAACCTTCAGCTCATCAGCTCCTCATTTGTTTCAGCTGCGTGGGAAGATTGGCCATAGAGGGGTGGAGTTCCCGACCATACCAGCAGATGGAGCCATAGCTGTCTGGGTTTGCAGCCACCTCAGGGGGATGTAACGTCCCTCCAGGACACAGCCTCTCGTGACATCACAATACATATGAAATGAGTAATGCAAGATATGTAAACATTATTCAAACGACTAGTGTTCCATTTATTAAAGTGGCCAGTGATTTCTAATCTTTGTATGTAGGCAGCAGCCTCGGTCCCAGCTTTGATGCACCTGTACTGACCTCGCCTTCTGGATGATAGCGGGGTGAACAGGCAGTGGCTCGAGTGGTTGTTGTCCTTGATTATCTTATTGGCCATCCTGTGACATCGGGTGCTATAGGTGTCCTGGAGGGCTGGTAGTTTGCACCCAGTGATGCGGAGCCCTGTGGTTGCGGGCGGTGCAGTTGCCATACCAGGCGGTGATAAAGCCCGACAGGATGCTCTCAATTGTGCATCCGTAAAAGTTTTTTTTTGGGGGGGGGTTGTTCCCTCTGCTGTTTCCTGAAGTCCACGGTCATCTCCTTTGTTTTATTGACGTTGAGTGAGGAGGTTATTTTCCTGGCACCACACTCCCAGAGTCCTCACCTCCTCCCTGTAGGCTGTCTCGTCATTGTTGGTAATCAAGCATGCTACTGTTGTGTCGTATGCAAACTTAATGTTTGAGTTGGAGGCGTGCTTGGCCACGCAGTCATGGGTGAACAGGGAGTAGAGGAGGGGGCTGAGAACACACCCTTGTGGGGCCCCAGTGTTGAGGATCAGCGAAGTGGAGGTGTTGTTTCCTACCTTCCCCACCTGGGGGTGGCCCGTCAGGAAGTCCAGGACCCAGTTGCACAGGGCGGGGTTCAGACCCAGGGCCTCGAGCTTAATGATGAACTTGGAGGGTACTATGGTGTTGAATGCTGAGCTACAGTCAATGAACAGCATTCTTACATAGATATTCCTCTTGTCCATTTGGGATAGGGCAGTGTGATGGCGATTGCATCGTCTGTGGATCTATTGGGGCTGTAAGCAAATTGAAGTGGGTCTAGGGTGGCAGGTAAGGTAGAGGTGATATGACCCTTGACTAGTCTCGCAAAGCACTTCATGATGACAGTCAGGAGGACTTCGAGAGTTAGGTGTTAGCCAGACTAGGCTCTCTGGTTCATACTCTGCTCAAACTGTCCCTCTAAATCACTGCACTCTCATGTACTCATTGATGTGCCCAAATCTTCACTGATAACATTTCCTTATTCAACTCAACCAAATGAATATGGTACACACATGAGATTGGCCAATGGCCTGCATTCTAAAACTAATGCTAGCTAGTCAGTGATGCTGTAACTCTAGATCGCTTGGTTGGTGGCTGGCTGATGAAGTGGCTAAAGGTGCACGCATACTCCCTTAAAAGACCTTCGCTAAATGATCAAAAAGGCGGCAATAACACTGTTTGTTCCTCTTGAGACGTCGTAACAACAGCCACAAAATAGTCTGAATGAATCTAAGAAACAGTGCATTCAGAAAGTATTCAGACCCCTTCACTTTTCCCACTTTGTTACATTTCATATTTGCTATGAGACTCAAAATTGAGCTCAGGTGCATCCTGTTTCCATTGCTCATCCTTGAGATGTTTCTACAACTTGGAGTCCACCTGTGGTAAATTCCATTGATTGGACATGATTTGGAAAGGCACACACCTGTCTATATAAGGTCCCACAGTTGACAGTTTATGTCAGATCAAAAACCATGCCATGAGGTCATAGGAATTGAGACAGGATTCTGTCGAGGCACAGATCTGGTGAAGGGTACCAAAACAATTCTGCAGCATTAAAGGTCCCCAAGAACACAGTGGCCTCCATCATTCTTAAATGGAAGAAGTTTGGAACCACCAAGACTCTTCCTAGAGCTGGCCACCCGGCCAAACTGAGCAATCAGGGGAGAAGGGCCTTGGTCAGGGAGGTGACCAACAACCCAATGGTCACTCTGCCAGAGCTCCAGAGTTTCTCTGTGGAGATGGGAGAACCTTCCAGAAGGACAACCATCTCTGCAGCACTCCACCAATCAGGCCTTTATGGTAGAGTGGCCAGACGGAAGCCACTCCTCAGTAAAAGGCACCTGACAGCCCGCTTGGAGTTTGCCAAAACGCACCTAAAGGACTCTCAAACCATGAGAAACAAGATTATCTGGTCTGATGAAACCAAGATTGAACTCTTTGGCCTGAATGCCAAGCGTCACGTCTGGAGGAAACCTGGCACCATCCCTACGGTGAAACATGGTGGTGGCAGCATCATGCTGTGGGGATGTTTTTCAGCGGCAGGGACTGGGAGACTAGTCAGGGGAAAGATGAACGGAGCAAAGTACAGAGAGATCATTGATGAAAACCTACTCCAGAGCGCTCAGAACTTCAGACTGGGGTGAAGGTTCACCTTCCAACAGGACAACGACCCTAAGCACACAGCCAAGACAACGCAGGAGTGGCTTCGGGACAAGTCTCTGAATGTCCTTGAGTGGCCCAGCCAGAGCCCGGACTGGGTCTCTGGAGAGACCTGAAAATAGCTGTGCAGCTACTCTCCACATCCAAACTGACAGCGCTTGAGAGGATCTGCAGAGAAGAATGGGAAAAACTCCCCAAAAACAGGTGGGCCAAGCTTGTAGTGTCATACCAAAGAAGACTTGAGGCTGTAATCGTTGCTAAAGGTGCTTCAACAAAGTACTGAGTAAAGGGTCTGAATACTTATGTTAATGTCATATTTCAGTTTTCAATTTTTAATACATTTGCAAAAATTTCTAAAAACCTGTTTCTGCTGACTGCAGGAATGTCCACCAGAGCTGTTGCTAGAGAATTTAATTTTCATTTCTCTACCATAAGCCACCTCCAACATCTTTTAGAGAATTTGGCAGTACGTCCCACCGGCCTCATAACCGCAGACCACGAGTACCACACCAGCCCAGGACCTCCACATCCGGTTTCTTCATATGCGGGATCGTCTGAGACCAGCCACCCGGACAGATTATGAAACTGTGTGTTTGGACTACAGAAGAATTTCTGCACAAACTGTCAGAAATCGTCTCCGGGAAGCTCATCTGCTTGCTCGTTGTCCTCACCAGGGTCTTGACCTGACTGCAGTTTGACGTCGTAAGTGACTTCAGTGGGCAAATGCTCAACTTCGATGTCCATTGGCATGCTGGAGAAGTGTGCTCTTCACGGATGAATCCCGGTTTCAACTGTACCGGGCAGATGGCAGACAGCATGTATGGCGTCGTGTGGGTGTGCAGTTTGCTGATATCAATGTTGTGAGGTTATGGTATGGGCAGGCATGGAGGCAGGGATGGAGTTTTGGCCTGCCTGGTGACATCACCAGGTGGTTAATTAGTTAATAGACCAATAAGAAAGAGAGTTCCAAACCTCTCTGCCAGTAACAGATAGTTTTCCCCTCCCCACTCAGACCACTCCCAGACAGTCCCCCAAAAAATATTGCTTGAGAAATTGCTCTTTGCTAAGAAGCTATTTTTGTTTATTTTTGACCCTTTTAATTTAAAACAATCACAGTAAGGTACTTAATTGTTACCAGGAAAACACAGTTTACATCATAATTTGTTGCAATAAAAAAAGTTAGCAAATTAAGATTTTTTTTGCGATATTGCTTTTGTCTAATAAACCTGGATCAATAGAAACTTGCCTAGTGACTCTTCAGATGCGTTTAGACAGGCAGCCCAATTCAGATACTTTCCCCATAATTGGTCTATTGACCAATCATTTCAGATCTTTTCATATCAGATCTTTTTCAGAGCTGATCTGATTGGTCAAAAAATATCCGAATTGGGCTGCCTGTCCAAACGCAGCCTTCGTGACAGATGAGGTTACACAGCTAGCTAGTTAACAAGTGGCACTGCCTTGTGTTGTTGCTACCATTGGAATTTGACACAGAGCAGGTATTGTTTGCAATGACTGATTACTATTATTGGGACTGGCTAGCTAGCTAATATTCACCCATCATTGATTTGTTGATGAATAGAACACGATACGTCTTGTATTACTGTTGATTTGCCTCTGGCACCGAAGTAGTCAAAATCACAAATCAAACGATCAATCTATCAAGCATTCACAGTTAATTTGCAGAGGCTGGATTACAAGGTAATTTAATGCTAGCTAGCTAAGGTAGCTAAAGCATAGCTCTCAAAAACCCTTCTCCATTCGTAGGGTTTTCAGCAGTTACATTCGCCCACGGTTGGCTCCATGTGAACTACAATTCCGACGCTGTGTTTTAACGTTTAGAAAAGTGAATAATCATCACTTTCAAACCGTTAAAAAAATATGCTGATATGCCCCTTATCGTTCATTTCAGCGAGAAATAATATTTCAAATAAAGATACACTTACTGTAGCAGTTTTGCACAGATCCACAAGCTCTGTTTGCCTCCAGTTGACGCACTACACTACCTCCCCAGTTACGCCTACAGACAGGTGTTCGGAGCACGCTAGATGGCTAATTAGATGTGTCTTCCATAAACAAGTGATGTAACATGGCGATATGACCGTGTGGGAACACTAACCCTACCCGTATAAAGACGTGTTTCTTGACAATTATTTATTGCTGATATGAAAGATATGTTCATTATGTTTCCAAAACTGTATCGCAAGTGATGCGTTTTAACGTTCTGGCTGTGGCTGCTTTCTCTTTGTTTTAGATCCCCATTAGCTGATGCCAGGCCTTAATTTGTAAATCGGGAGGTCCTGGAACACATAGTAAACGCGAGAAGGGGGGTACAGGAACACATTGAGAAAAAAAAGTGTCAATCACAACGTAGCAGCGCAGCAGACAGAGTAAACAGCGAAGTAGCCTATTATCTATGGTGGTGAAACGGACAGCACTCTCGAAGGTGCTGATTAATTCAAAGCATTTTAGACGTCACGGCAGTATTCCCACATACTTGAGTATAGCTACGGGGCTTAAACAAGTCCGAATTTCTTATAGCCTAATTCTCCAGACATCAATGTACAGCAACATTTTTAGACCACACTGCAGAACACCCGCCATATGCATATGCCCACATACTCAGCTGTGGGGCTTACAAGACCCGAATTTCATATAATTTTAAAGACATCAATGTAGCAGTAGAACAAATATCACAATATCGGAATATAACTTCAAATAAAATACATCAATGTAGGCTCCAGCAGAACACACATGAGAATATATAGGCCTCCTGCCTATGTGATAAGATGAAGCACATATTCTGATTACCGTCACAGTACAGAGCAAGTTTTCAAAACCTCCCACAATGACTCTCCCCATGTCAAGTCCATTTAACTCCTGAGAGTCCATTTCTTGCTCAAAGCCATGAGCGGGCCTGTGGCTGTGACATTTAGCCTCCTTCTAAGGCTGTTCTGAAGACTCCAGCTGTAGTGTCTATTTTGTCATTTTGAGTGTTACCTATAACCTGGGTGTCCTCTTTAGCCTTGTCTACAAGGCTTGCTGCCACCAAATGCTCCTTGAGTCAGGCATGTTCAAAAACCTTTTTTCTGAGGGCTCTTTTTTTTTTTTTTTTTTTTTTTTTACATCTGAGGCATAGGATGTTAATTTACTGTACATTCCACCCACTCTTAATTCCTCCAGTCATTTCTAGATCCAAGCTCCCTACTGTGGGGTTCTATTTTCTCATAATTGGATCTGTATGTGATGAATAGCTTAGAAGGAATGCATTAATGATAAGCATAGGTTTGTACTATACTGATATAAATTGTTTCACATAACAGGCTGTGATTCATGTAAGGAACGTTAGGGGGTAGGACAGATAAGACTTGTATTTCTTACAGATACGAACACTGCCTCTTTGTTGTCTGTGAACCGTTGTCTGTGAACCGTCCTTGAACTAGGTACTCACAGTACAGTTGAATGGTGTCTTTTGGGTGCTAACTCCACAGGTTGTTATGATAAAAACGTATGCCTGGCAACAGTGTGCAACAAGGGAGCGCCAAGGGACTGGGACCAGCCGGTGCGCCAACGGATTGGCTGAGTAAGTCTAAACCACGCTCAGTCTCTACTCTGATTGGCCAGCAGGGAGTGGGAAATATCTCTGTCAGAGTATTTGAAGAAGAACCTGTAACAATGGATTAGTTCTCTGTCTGCCCTGCGTGGTATTTCAGTGAGCCCGTATACGAACCATCATACTTATCATACATACTTGGATTGAATATCTCTTGATTATGTTTTCTCTTATTCCAATACCAGATTTGAATTACGCAATTTCTAACAATTGGTGACCTCCGACTGTGATCTGGTAGCGGAACTTCGCTGGAATTCACCCAGCCTATTGGACATTGCTGTCGTCGAACGGTGTGTTTCACAAAGTGCCCGGGCTTCTAAAAACAGGTAAGCAGACACCTATTGTTATGTAACTAAAGTTCTGCACATTGGCTTTATCCAAATTAATTTTGTGAAGCACCTGTTTGATGTAAGTGAACCCTATTGTACTATAAATAACGATTACAGTATACTACTTCGATTTCATAATATACTATGCAAATGTTTGATAATTGTGATGGTTAAACCCATGGGAGTGCGAGCTATGACTGAGACTCATAGGAGGTACTTTAAAATAGATTAGACAGTGCGAGCTATGACTGAGACTCATAGGAGGTACTTTAAAATAGATTAGACAGTGCGAGCTATGACTAGAGGCTCATAGGAGGTACTTTAAAAGTTAGACAGTGCGAGTGTTGTCGTATGCATGAGAGTGTGAATGACAAACCTGTATACCTTGATAGAAAACTAATTGGGAATCAAAGACGTCTGTGGCTGTCCAAACTGTATAATTTGGGGATAACTGTTGGGTTTGTGGTTGCTTAAACCGTATAACCCGTTAATAACAATTGGGAACATAAAGCTAAAGTGATGAATGACTAGTGTGACTGAACTGAAACATTTGAGCTGATATGATTGAACTGTGGCGTTTGATGTTTGACATAGCATAATACTGGTTTTGAATAGTTGTGTTGAAGCAATTCGGTTTATTATTTGATTTAATGTTTGGTGTTAGACATAGCATAATACTGGTTTTAGGTGCTTGGGTTGAGGCTTTTTGGTTGATTATTTGATGTAACGTTTGATGTTTGACCCTGCAAAATACTGGTTAAACAATTAGACTGAAATAATTCGGTTTATCGTTGAAATATAAATATGCACCAACTTTAACTAATTAGGTGGGAATGATTTGATTTAAATAAATAGACTAAAGTACCTTAAATAACGGCAGAATATTGGAAACACTAAAACGGCAAACAGCTCCTCAAAAGAGCCTACTCCCACTGGACACGGAAAGTAGAGTTGCGAGGGGAGGGGCTGGAGACAGCGAAAGTGTGGCTTTTGGAGCCATGATAGACTGGGAGTTGGCTGGAAACACCACGGGGCATTGTTTGAGAGGTGCCTGTGGGTTTCTGACGATATATATATATATGAACTTGCTCACCCGAACGTAGACGTACGTCATGGGTGAGAAAGTAGAGAATATTTACATTTGCATTTTTGGTAATTTGGCAGACGCTCTTGTCCAGAGCGACTTGCAGGAGCGATTGGGGTTGAGTGCCTTGCTCGAGGGCACATCGGCAGATTTTTCGCCTGGTCGGCTCGGGGATTGGAACCGGCGACCTCTCGGTTGTTGGCGCGGCACTATTGGCGACTAAGCTGCCTGCCGCCCCATATGAGTTTAAGGTTGTGGCGTTGTTTGATCATGTGATAAGGTTTAATGGGTAATCGGACCATAACTAATGTGGTTATGGAAGTATAATATATAATAATATAATATAATAATAATAATAATAATATGCCATTTAGCAGACGCTTTTATCCAAAGCGACTTACAGTCATGCGTGCATACATTTTTTTTTTTTGTGTATGGGTGGTCCCGGGGATCGAACCCACTACCTTGGCGTTACAAGCGCCGTGCTCTACCAGCTGAGCTACAGAGGACCACAGGTAGTGGACCACAGGAAGTAATGTATAAATAGTGGAGAGTAAATAGGGGGCTCGATTGAACTATTATGGTTTATTTGGCATTTCAATGGCATAAGGGGAAATCTGTATGTATGAGGGGAATTCGATTATGTATTATTATAGTAGTAGTTCAAATGTTAGGAACATCATTAAATGTATGCTTATCAACGATAGCAAGTATTTGTTTTATTAATTAGGGCCTAATCAGAGAGAACAGTTAAAGAAATTGAATAGCGAACTGAAATGGGTTAGCGGGAAAATATAAATAGTTGGTACATTTTAGAACGATCATTTATTTTGGCTACGGGGATGCAAGTGGCATTGGCTGTTGTGCTGGGGGAATAGCGCCAGCCTGTGGTGGGTTCTGGATTTGTTACATAAACAAACTTATATTTTAAACTAAAGTGATGGAATAGGCTACAATTATAACATTATCAGAAAAAAGACACATTTTAATGTGAAATAGTTATTACAATTATTATTGATAGTTATTACAGTTATTATCATTGATCCAGTAATGATAGAAGGATAGTAGAGGAAAGGCAGGGGATTAAATCTCATTTAGGGAAGTTATATTAGGGAGAAAATACCATTAACTGAGGGAACATTTGATGTAACCATGATTGTATTGGCTAAAAACTGAAATATGACATTTACAGGGGGGACAGGAACAATAGAAGGGGAGACATATTTTCCTAGGGGGTTGAACAAATAATTGATAATGGATCATTTGAGATGAGATCACATGTAGCAGAGTTAGGGTAATCAATTAAATAATCATTGTATACTCGAGGAATTTTGAGTGGTTTTATGGATTAGTTATGAGGAATTAGATTGATACAAACAATTATTGATGGGTTAAGACTGGGGATATCTGTATCATGTTTTGTGTGTACTACCATCTTTAGATTATAACCAGGAGAAAGAGATTAGCTCATCTCATTGGAATGTTGCCCAGGGCTAGCAGTAGTGAAGTTAGGCAGTATTTAGGTCATAAAAGTGAGCTACCAAATTAAGTGAGGCCTGGCTATTTGTGGTTGTTGTTTTTCAAATTGGGTTTTTCAAACAAAAAACAACACACCTAGTATGATGTTTATAAAGCCTTGTTGTTTCAATTTTGGGGGGTTTTCAGCAGGTCAATGGTGATAGGTCTTAGAGGAGCACACACAGTGAATTTTAATAGAGTTTTTTAGGTTTTGGCTGAGTTTGGAGTATATATGATTTCTTATGAGAATGAATGTCATGAGGACTTAATGAACACTTGGGATAACTAACATTTATGAAAAAGTGTGAAGAAGATTATAATTTGGTAATAATATATATGATTTGAACCATTAAATAACAGAAGAGAGAGTGGAGGGATGGCAATTAGATAATGAATTACCAATATTACCTAAGTGATTGTTTAGGTAGGTGGTAATATTGACACATGGGCAAATCATGTGTCAAAAGGGGAGTGGTAGGATTAAATAATAAATATATACAAAGGAGAGGACAAAATACTAAAAATAAAATAAAAAAAAGATTAGAAATTGAGAGCTGAACATGTATGTGTGAAGATAGTTTATTAACCACACCCGTATGTCAGAGGTTTTGTGCCCCACAGGTGAACTAAAGGAGAAGGTGACCCACTCTATCTCACCAGGAGACTGGGTGTGGATCCAGTCCCTAAAAGAAGAAAAACTGGAAGCAGGCCTGTTGGGAAGGGCCCTATCAAGTCCTATTAGATCCACCTGGGTGCATGTCACACACTGCAAAAAGGTAAACCCAGTTACACCTGACGAACAAACACAGAGTTAGGAGAAAGAACCGATCACCACTAGGGCTCGGGGGTTGGCTCCTTAACGAAGATTCCCTTACCCTGTCTGATCATCCCTGTGTGAGTTCGATAGAAGGTAAAGCAATGGGTTGGCCTCTGGCGTCTGACATGTTCTCAGGGCGAGGGTGGGGATTCACAGGTCTCCTGACGGTAGGTAGCTGTCTGATTGTGGGGGCCATATTCCTAACACACTCAAACCCTCCTGATCAGCCAGAAGTAGTAGTTAACCTAACACAAGTTGATAAAATAATACCTGAGCACAGTCTACAAAGGCATAGGAGACAGCTAGACGTAGGGAAAGGGAAAGTACTAGGGACTTTAGGAAAGGACATCACCATATGTATGTCAGAATGTACATCCTGGGACTATGTATTTGCTCATACCAAGCGGGGGGGATATGTCAATCTCCATACACAGTTTAGGGACAGGTGTAGTATTGTGAAAGTAGGGAATTACCAGAAATGGCAGTGCGACCCATATAAGGGTAGGTACTGTCTGAAAGTCTGAATTATGCTAAAACAGGTTACAGACCTGAACAAGTGAGATATCCTCTTCAACTGGGGCACCCTATAGAGTAAACCTCTCTGAGGGAGGTAGTGAGACCGGGGCTGTGGTGAAGATAGTGCAAACTATAGATCTGAAGGAAGTAGTACAGGTGGAGACGGGGTGTAGAAATCTTGACCTGTGGTTGGAATGGATTCAGTATACGGCAAGAACTATGTCTAAAGAGGACTGTTATGCCTGTGGGACAGCCAAACCAAGGTTAACAACTACTCCGTTCCCCTTGACAGGCTTTGACTCTCTGTCAGGTTTATCCTCCATGCAAGCCACCTGGGAATGTGGTGAAAGAGTCTTGTAGTAACTTGCACTATCTGTATCCCCCGATAACAAAGTCACCCCGACCTAGGTTGCCTCCGTTTGAAGCCTCAGGGGATTCTTATTGTTTTTCTAGGACTAGTAAGAAAGGATACAGGGTAGGGCATCTTAGCTCCTGCTTCCACACAGAGAATGTCACAACTAAAGAGACCATGACTAATCTCTCCTCTTTGTTGCAGCCAGAGGATTTTAGGAACCACAACCAGGCCCGTGCTGACATCTGATGGTTGTGTGGTGATAACTGATTGTGAACTCACGTACATACGCAAACAATCAAACGTGTCAGAGACTGGTGAGTTGTCACGTAGAAAGTGGGACCTCCTCCCGGGATCCTTTGATGAAAGGATATATATTGATGGGATAGGAGTACCTCGAGGGGTTCCAGAAGAATTCAAAGCTAGGAACCAGATCGCAGCTGGGTTTGAATCAAGTCTTTTCTGGTGGTCAACAACTAATAAAAACGTAGATTGGATAAATTATATTTACAATAACCAGCAAAGATTTATAAACCACACTTGTGACGCAATAAAGGGATTAGCTGAGCAGACAGCGGCAACTAGCTTAATGACATGGCAGAATAGAATAGCTTTAGATATGCTTTTGGCTGAGCGGGATGGGGTTTGTGTTCTGTTTGGATCTATGTGCTGTACTTTCATCTCCAACAACACAGCACCAGACGGGTCCGTGACCAAAGCGCTTCAGGGACTCACCACGTTGGCGAACGAACTGGCTGAGAACTCTGGTATTGATAGCTCCATAAACGGTTGGTTTGATAACATATTTGGTAAATGGAAAACTATTGTTGTAACTATTCTGGGTGAAGTTATAGCTTCTATGGGTATACTTGTTCTTTGTGGATGTTGTCTTATTCCCTGTGTCTGAGGTTTGGTGAGATAGGAGATGGAGAAGGCGGTTTCCCAACAGATGGTGAGATACGGCCCAATCCCGGACTCCGACCTAAGGAATGAAGGATATGACCTACCAGGCTTGGTGGAGTGACACCCTAGAGGGTGTCTAAAGGGGGCCAAAATGTACTTCCCTGTTTGTGTTTTATGTTTTAATAATCTTATGTTTTGTGTTCTATTAATCCTGTGTTTTATGCTTTATTAATCAAGTTAACCATTGAGAATGTTTGTCTTTCCTTATGTGAAGGTTTGAAGTTCCTGGGTGACTTGTAGCCAACCGTTTGCAAGTTGGGTGTAGATGGAAGGACTGAGGGTTTTTATTTTTCAGTATCATTATTGCCTATTAATAAAAGTGTGATTCTTTTTGTTTGTATTGTATTTTAATGAGTGAAACCCTGTGTTTTCTTATTTTGGGTTCACACCCAGTGGGTGTGAAAAGGGGGATTGTGGGGTTCTATTTTATCATAATTGGATCTGTATGTGATGAATAGCTTAGAAGGAATGCATTAATGATAAGCATAGGTTTGTACTATACTGATATAAATTGTTTCACATAACAGGCTGTGATTCATGTAAGGAACGTTAGGGGGTAGGACAGATAAGACTTGTATTTCTTACAGATACGAACACTGCCTCTTTGTTGTCTGTGAACCGTTGTCTGTGAACCGTCCTTGAACTAGGTACTCACAGTACAGTGGAATGGTGTCTTTTGGGTGCTAACTCCACAGGTTGTTATGATAAAAACTTATGCCTGGCAACAGTGTGCAACAAGGGAGCGCCAAGGGAATGGGACCAGCCGGTGCGCCAACGGATTGGCTGAGTAAGTCTAAACCACGCTCAGTCTCTACTCTGATTGGCCAGCAGGGAGTGGGAAATATCTCTGTCAGAGTATTTGAAGAAGAACCTGTAACAATGGATTAGTTCTCTGTCTGCCCTGCGTGGTATTTCAGTGAGCCCGTATACCAACCATCATACTTATCATACATACATTTTGCATATAATACATTTAGCTTGGATTGAATATCTCTTGATTATTTTTTCTGTTATTCCAATACCAGATTTGAATTACGCAATTTCTAACACTACATTTGCATGTTGTACAGCCCAACTTTGAATTCTGCATGACAAGCTAGGGGTTATACGTTTCATTGTTCTTGAACTGCAAATTGCACCTGCTCGGAGCTCCCCGTCTCCCGTTGAGTCTTACTCGCTAGTAGGCCTACTAGCTAGTGGAGGTGCCGGTGGTGATGCTGAACTGGCGGCAGCGCTGCTAGCTGAGGCATCGCCATCAGGAACAGTTTGCCCCTCACTCCTCTCCTCCGGCAATGACAGTTATCTGGCTTGTTCTGGGTTCGATTCACCATCTTTCTCTGGATTTTTGGGCTTGAAAAATGTCATCAAACTCGATTGCCTTTTCTTATCCATTTTTTGTTTGGCTTTCCCACGATTCAAATTCAGTAGGGAGATGACTAAGCCTAGGATACGTGACGTGATTACAAAGGGACCTCTTTACTAGCTGACCACCACTACCAAGACCTGTGTCAAGATCAGTTACTTACAACACCCGCCCTCCCCATAACCTCTATGTACAAATAAGAGCGCAAGTCTGGAATCAGTGTGGCAGGATAGGATGATTACACAGAAGGATCACCGCGCTTTTACATGATGGTCTTTCTGGGGGGCGGGAGAAATGACGAGGAGTCAATTTGATTTAACGCGGATCGCTTTTATTAGAATGTCTACAGTGCGAACAGTGAAACAATTAATAAATCATGCCGCGAGAGGTACCTGATCCGGGAAAATAGGTGCCAGAACAAACAAAGTCAAATCTGAGAGGTGCCGGATCCTGTTCCGGCAGGATCCGGCTCAAATTAAGCACTGGCTGATGCCATTGCGACAGCTAGTCTTCCAGGAGTCCACAAGGCAGGTTCTGGCTATCAGGGTTGGGGTCCATTTCATTTACATTCTGTAAATGAATAGGGCTGTGGCGGTCATGAAATTTTGTCAGCCGGTGATTGTCAAGCAAATAACTGCCTGTCTCACGGTAATTGACCGTTAATTAACAAAAACACATTTAGCTTCTCCTGGCTTCCACACATAGCCTACAAGCCACTGATGCAGACCTTTGGAACATCTACATTTAAAAAAGTCTAATAAATCCATGTAATATAGCCTACACCATCACAATAAATCCATTATTTATTTTAGACAGGTCAAAAGAAACATGATATGAAGAAAATGTAGTCTATTTCAGAAGAACAGAATAGCATACTCTGCATTGTCCTTATGTTAGGCCCTGATCTGGCTATGCCATATGGCTGTGGGCTACACAAGTTAATTTAGCTGACAAGATTTGCTTAGAATTCCGTGGCATTATTTTATATATTTTTATAGTATGAAGAATACAATTGAACATAGCTGAATAAATTAGAACAGATATTTTCTCCAAACGATTTGAGGGAGTGCGCACATGTGGCTATTCTGTGTTGAGCAGTTAACAAAGAAAAAGGTACTCCTATTTGCTTAATTTATTGTTATTTATGTAACTTTAGTTGTGATACAAATGTTGGACTATATGTTTAGATTTGTAATACATTCGAAGGCTGCATGGTGTGACTCTCATGATGATTTGAAAAAAGTCGCATGAAAGGCATGAGCTCTGCTTTGTTTTTTGCGCAGGCTGTACACACTTCATCAGTCTCTCATTCACAATTTGACAAGCACTTGATAATGCCTAAGATTTCCTGGCTGCATCCCCTTTGTGTGGCCATAACCCCCCTAAAAAGATCCATGCCTTTTGCAGCCAGTGGCTGTTGTGCCCTTGGGCTGAATATAATAATTATAATTCCCTTCTCCCCGCTGCGTGCCGAAGCACCTCTCACTCCCATGACCCTCAGTCACGTGATCAAGTCTTTCTCACAGGCTACAAGTGAAGACTGACACATCGGGGACACAGCTGCGTGTGTCCTTATCCAATTCCGAGGCGCATATTGAAGATATTTCAATATGGGGCGGCAGGTAGCTTAGTGGTTAAGAGCGTTGTGCCAGTAACCGAAAGGTTGCTGGTTCTAATCGCCGAGCCGACTAGGTGAAATATCTGTCGATGTGCCCTTGAGCAAGGCACTTAACCCTAATTGCTCCTGTAAGTCGCTCTGGATAAGAGTGTCTGCTAAATGACTAAAATGTAAATGTAAATATTAGAAGAACTGAACTGTCCACATTTACTTTTCGTCAGCCAACAAGATGAGTAGGCCTAACGAACAGCAAAAGCACTAGCCCATGTCAATCTACTCTCCCCCATATGACAAAAGTTGACCAATTCTATTCTGTGCGAGAAATAAATATCCCAAACATAGTCCGGGACAGTTGTGGGATACAATAGATCCCAAATTAATACAACCACTAGCATCAAAAAAACTGTTTTAAGCAATGAGCCTGACGCAACAGATGAGAATGTTTAGCTTAAAATGTTGATAAACTATTAGGCTATTTCTTCACATTATAAGCGCAGCAATGTGCACACGACAGTAGGCTATAAGCGCGAATGTTCCATTAGCAGGAAAACACAATTCTCAAAAATGACCACAAATGCGATTATGCATGTCATGCTTTTATTATAAGGGTTCATTTTTATGGTGAAAATTATCTTCCCCAAACTTGAAAATCACACGCTACATATGTACAGTGGGGGAAAAAAGTATTTAGTCAGCCAACAATTGTGCAAGTTCTCCCACTTAAAAAGATGAGAGAGGCCTGTAATTTTCATCATAGGTACACGTCAACTATGACAGACAAAATGAGGAAAAAAAATCCAGAAAATCACATTGTAGGATTTTTTATGAATTTATTTGCAAATTATGGTGGAAAATAAGTATTTGGTCAATAACAAAAGTTTCTCAATACTTTGTTATATACCCTTTGTTGGCAATGACACAGGTCAAACGTTTTCTGTAAGTCTTCACAAGGTTTTCACACACTGTTGCTGGTATTTTGGCCCATTCCTCCATGCAGATCTCCTCTAGAGCAGTGATGTTTTGGGGCTATCACTGGGCAACACAGACTTTCAACTCCCTCCAAAGATTTTCTATGGGGTTGAGCTCTGGAGACTGGCTAGGCCACTCCAGGACCTTGAAATGCTTCTTAAGAAGCCACTCCTTCGTTGCCTGGGCGGTGTGTTTGGGATCATTGTCATGCTGAAGGACCCAGCCACGTTTCATCTTCAATGCCCTTGCTGATGGAAGGAGGTTTTCACTCAAAATCTCACGATACATGGCCCCATTCATTCTTTCCTTTACACGGATCAGTCGTCCTGGTCCCTTTGCAGAAAAACAGCTCCAAAGCATGATGTTTCCACCCCCATGCTTCACAGTAGGTATGGTGTTCCTTGGATGCAACTCAGCATTCTTTGTCCTCCAAACACGACGAGTTGAGTTTTTACCAAAAAGTTATATTTTGGTTTCATCTGACCATATGACATTCTCCCAATCCTCTTCTGGATCATCCAAATGCACTCTAGCAAACTTCAGACAGGCCTGGACATGTACTGGCTTAAGCAGGGGGACGCAGGATTTGAGTCCCTGGCGGCGTAGTGTGTTACTGATGGTAGGTTTTGTTACTTTGGTCCCAGCTCTCTGCAGGTCATTCACTAGGACCCCCGTGTGGTTCTGGGATTTTTGCTCACCGTTCTTGTGATCATTTTGACCCCACGGGGTGAGATCTTGCGTGGAGCCCCAGATCGAGGGAGATTATCAGTGGTCTTGTATGTCTTCCATTTCCTAATAATTGCTCCCACAGTTGATTTCTTCAAACCAAGCTGCTTACCTATTGCAGATTCAGTCTTCCCAGCCTGGTGCAGGTCTACAATTTTGTTTCTGCTGTCCTTTGACAGCTCTTTGGTCTTGGCCATAGTGGAGTTTGGAGTGTGACTGTTTGAGGTTGTGGACAGGTGTCTTTTATACTGATAACAAGTTCAAACAGGTGCCATTAATACAGGTAACGAGTGGAGGACAGAGGAGCCTCTTAAAGAAGAAGTTACAGGTCTGTGAGAGCCAGAAATCTTGCTTGTTTGTAGGTGACCAAATACTTATTTTCCACCATAATTTGCAAATAAATTCATTAAAAATCCAACAATGTGATTTTCTGGATTTTTTTTCTCCCAATTTGTCTGTCATAGTTGACGTGTACCTATGATGAAAATTACAGGCCTCTCTCATCTTTTTAAGTGGGAGAACTTGCACAATTGGTGGCTGACTAAATACTTTTTTTCCCCACTGTATGCCAGTTAGGCTCTACACCCGTTGTAAAGCGGACTAATGTGCTTCATTTTAAGAAGTTATTTGGCCACTTTAGTTGTGATACAAACCTTATCAAAACATATAGGCCTATGGGCTAGGCTACATGGGTTGTGCCACTATGACTTGAAAAAGTTGCAATAAAAAGCATACGCTGTTTGCCTTAAGCTGGGCATCCTTCACAAGTGATAATATATCATTCACAAGTGATAGGCTAATATTGTCACCCATCACACTATTCTTGATTTAATCTTGACTTTACATATACTAAATAATATATGTGTGAAATTTGTTTTGATTTAGAATGGACCATTATCATACACCTGTCTCGAAACAGGGGCCGCGGGGGAAAAAACACGTCATCTACGCACATAAATAGCCAATGGAGGACGCTTTTCCCGTGGTTAATTTTCATGCCAGCCAGGTAGGCTATACTCCTGTTTTAAAGAGAAGTAATGTGCTTAATATTAGGAAGGTTGAGAAATAAATATAGTAGGCCTAGCCTATAGAAAGCTGATGGGATCCTCCTCTTTTTAAGAGGCCATCACTCTGTTTTCTCATGCAATTGCATAGCCTATAGAAATGTTGCGCAACATGAGCTCATGGGCTCTCATGAAGTGTTTAATTCGATTTTCGATACATTTGCATTGATGTCAGAGTGATTAGAGGGACAATAGAGTGTGGAGTACCAGGCAGTTGGCAAGTTTGGTAGGCTACTAATGACCATGAGCAGCATCAGAACTTGGAGAAGCCTAATTACGGTGACTAAATGGTCACAAGTGAATTGAAATTCCAATTCAAGAGCTGAAAGTTCCTCATTGGAAATTAATGAAGTGGAGTAGAATTTGTGTTAATAAAATGGAATTGACCTCAACTCTAGGATATTCAACTGGCTTCATGACTAGTCTTATTTTCCCATTCATTTCTGATGTTCGTGGGGAATTGTGGTGGTGGATAGGATGGATTGGTGTTCAGTCAGTTTCTTGTATTTTACAAAGCTTTCTTTAGTCCAACAGCTATGCCTACGCCCTGTATAATGATGCTCCTCCAGTGCTGGATTACCTCAAAAACTACGGACACACCAAAGGTAGAGACAACATGAAATGTTAAATGTGACACAAGGTTGTTACTGTACTTAAAACTGCTCTTAGTGGGGACATGTTGTGATAAAAATGCACTCATTGTCCTGTATAGAGTATGTGTCCACTATTTGCCTTGTTCTCTGGAGAGTTCCAATGTAGTCATCTGATGGCGCACAACATGCTATTATTCTTCAGAAATGAGCAGACCAATTTGTGACCAACCGCCTCGATTCGGTCTTATGTAGCAACATTTGAAATGGTGTTTTTTACATTGGATAAAAGTAGAGACTCCGAGCTAGAAAATGGTATATCATACACTGTAGTTGAGGAACAATGGGAAAGTAATTCTGCTTTGAAAGTTAATAAACTTGTAACCCCACTTTTGAGAAAATGCATCGTTCACACCCTCTTAAGCCTTAGCCCCACCCATCTCTTTAAGAATTCACATGTGAGGCCATGTGCTAAACATAATGAGTAGTTTAGTAAACAACCAAAGATTTCAAGACTAAAAGAGGTAAAAGTAGTGGCCTACAAAAAGGAAAAAATTTCACTTTATCTAGTCCTTGGCCTATATCCTAATCTGACTTTGGTGCAGGTCATGTTGTTATTCACATTACCGTATCTGGTAAACACACACTTTATCAAATACAATCTACGTTTATTTGTCACATGCACATGATACAGAAGGTGTAAACGGCACAGTGAAATGGTTACTTGCATAGTAGCAATATCAAAAACAGAAAGTATCCAGATAAAAATATTGTATAATTATTAGATGACGCTTGCCCGACACACTTGTCTAAATTGATGGGTCATGTGAAGGAAATTATATAACTACCCCCCAGCCACATCTAGCTAAGTGGATGGGTCACTATTGTCTAGACATGTACACATGTTCATGAAATACAAATGATGGCCGTAATCACCCCAGACACACCTGGCTAACTTGCTAGGTCATGTAATCATCTGGCGAAGTGGAGTCTTTTGTTTAGACATGTAGCCAGCTAGGTAGCTAGCTAAACAATGAACCGGCATAATCCCAACTCATACTACTACCAATATAAACATTGTCATAGCTGTGAATCTGCAGGTAGCTAAAGCAAACCAACTAGGTTCAATGTTAGCTAGCTAACATTAGGCTATAACTAGCAATGCAAATGGATTTCTGATTCAAATAATATTAATACACAGATCATAGACGTAACGTTAGCTAGCGAGCCAGCAAGTTAACGTTCACTAGCTAGCTAACAGTACGCTTTAACTTGAAATGAAAATGACTTTCTGACTAAATTAGAAACTAATAATATCTCTTACCTGTATACATGGATGAACGATTTGTGGCAGACTGGAACCATTTAACGCAGTTTCGTTTGTAGCTACATCTTGTTTGGCCAGCGTTGTGTCAAATCACTCCGGTTCACACTAACCGACAGATCAGTTGGAAAAAGTGCATGGGCTACTTTCTGCACGAAAGTAGCCCATGCACCTTTTCCAACTGATCTGTCGATAGCGCCTGCTAAATTCAGGGCATCAATTTTGCTGAGAAAAGTAGCAAAATGTTTGTAGTTCTCGATGGCTAACATTATATCTTTAAAAAACGGTCAACATATATTGAACAGCTCACATTATAGACAGAAGCATGCTACATGGCAGACCAATCCAAACTCATCTCCCAGCATGTCCAGCCCTCCCATTTTCTCAGCCAATCATGGCTAGCGGGAAGGTTCCTGTCTTTTTCCGTGGCTAAACCAACTAGGCTCGTAATTTTTAATTTAAAAAATTACGTTCAAATGCCTCTCCTGTGAAGTAGTGACGTGACAAATCTGGCAAAGTGAATGGCCAGACTGCACTCTGTGTCACCTTTAAGTAAGGACAGTTCCCCCAAATAGGTGAGCATACACAAGTCCTAAGGTCTCGGGACAAAGGTACTCATCATGCAACAGAAAGACATCCGCTATACTTGCACTCATTAATCATTTTTGTCTTCTTCTAATGCCTCTTAAAGGGAAATACATCCAAAAGTAACTGAAAGCAATCAGATTACGTTACTGAGTTTGGGTAATCCAAAATGTATGTTACTGATGACAATTTTGGACATGTAACTAACTGTAATGGATTACATTTAGAAAGCTACCTATACCCAACCCTGTATATGCATGTTAAAAATTAGCAACTTAACTTCCATACAGGCTCTAATGTCGTGGCTTTGGCCAGTGACATCTTGAAATTCCTCCCTCAGTTTGTGATATGATGTGAGAATTCAAACATGTTTCTCCCTTTTCCCCTCACAGCCCAGCAGCTCCTGTACTATAACCCACATGTTTATAACTCCTCTGTAACTGTGGCGTTCCAGCCAGAAATGGCTATGTTAGCACAGCTCTGTGAGGGTTCCAAACCACCAAAGGGGAGAGATTTATCAGATTTTCCAAATCACAGCGCTTTATCAATGCTAAGGGTGTTTGTTATACAAATTAGATTGTATGAGATTAATAATGATAACACATTTAACTTTTTTGTGAGATTGTAGGCCTGTTTTGGGTCACGTAATTCTTTATTGACACTCATAAATGCAAAGTTCAAGAGTGTTCTAAAGTAACTATTGACGTTTCTCACTTAACATAGTACTGGAAATTAAAAGGGGGAAAGTACTTGTCGTTTCATTATGCTGTTTTGCTTTATCCGTCATTGAAATCGTGCAATTTTTATTTTTGAAAACTCTACAAACCATTATTCATACAATGTGGTCATTTTCTGTTCACAAGCTGACCTTACAGCATTTTCTTTCAGATATAAATGATCAGAACAGCGCAGAGCACTCAGCTTTGACTCTGCTATGTTATACTGTAACAAAAGCCTCAACATCCAACAGCTGTCCTTCAAACCATCCAATAGATATAAAGAGTGCCCATTGACCTCTATTGACCTTCCTACAGACATCTACACTGGCTGGGTGGCCCAGGCCTTGGGCACCGACCTGCTGGTGGAAAGCTGGCAACGAGATGGTCACAAGCTGCCCTCCAACTGCTCCCTCCCCAAACACACACTCAATGTCAAGAGGGTTATTCGGCCCGGGCCCGTGTTCAGTGGACCTGTCTGGGTGGGTGACCTGAACATAGGAGGCTCAAGCCTGTAGGGGTCTACTGTGCTGCCGTAACCCAGTCATCTACAAGGCCTTCCACCAAGCTGTGGCCTGGTAGGTCGGCTGCTAGAGTGAGAGAGGTCAGATATCACTCACTCCAGTGTCGTGTTCATTAGGGCATGCAGCAGGAAAACATTTTGCAACAGAAAACTAAAATTATTCTAAGTCCTGGTAGTCCCTCTCCGTTTTATTCCATTTGGTGTCTATGACCACAACCCGGTGTGATGTTGATTTTCCTAGTTGTCACGAACGTTGAGAGACGGGTCGGACCAAGGTGCAGCGTGAAAAGCGTACATGTTTAGTCACCCAATACAGATACAAACCGAAACAACGTAACGTGAAGTCCAAAGGGCTATACACACACCAGCCTAACAGGAACAAGATCCCACAATACACAGTAGGCAATGGGCTACCTAAGTATGATCTCCAATCAGAGACAATGACCGACAGCTGCCTCTGATTGGGAATCATACCCGGCCAGACATAGAAATAGAATAACTAGAACATAAACATAGAATATACAACATAGATTTCTACACCCTGACTCAACAAACAAGAGTTCTATAGGTCAGGGTGTTACACTTGTCAAGTATATTACAAATCAGTAAAATGTGATCTCTGCTTGTGCCTCTCTTTTGGTTATTTTGGTGTTAGAGAGTAAAACAAACATTTGCCTGGTATTTAATAGAAAATGATATGGTAACAATGGGTACTTTCTTGTAGGCCTACGTCAGCGGTTCCCAAACTAGGGGGTACGACCCCATGTGGGGTCGCTGGATATGAAAATGGGGTTGCGGGAGAATTTCAAGAATCCTTAAGAAAAAAAGAATATATATTATAATATCGTCTTTGTATCTAAAATATCAAATTCAACCAGAGCGCGCCCAAGATCATGGGAAAAGGCCGCACTTGACAATGGGTACATATTGAAGATGCGCATGCTCACCCCCCCCAGAATCTTTTTATGTGTCTGTTTTCAAAGCTAAGAACATTAACATATTCATAGGGGGTGCGTGCTCAGCCCCCTCCTGTACTCCCTGTTCACCCATGACTGCGTGGCCACGCACGCCTCCAACTCAATCATCAAGTTTGCAGACGACACAACAGTAGTAGGCCTGATTACCAACAATGACGAGACAGTCTACAGGGAGGAGGTGAGGGCTCTGGGAGTGTGGTGCCAGGAAAATAACCTCTCACTAATGGTCAACAAAGGAGATAATCGTGGACTTCAGGAAACAGCAGAGGGAACACGCCCCCATCCACATCGACGGGACCGCAGTGGAGAAGTTGAAAAATCTTCAAGTGCCTCGGCGTACACATCAGTGGTCCTCTGTAGCTCAGCTGGTAGAGCACGGCGCTTGTAACGCCAAGGTAGTGGGTTCGATCCCCGGGACCACCCATACACAAAAAATGTATGCACGCATGACTGTAAGTCGCTTTGGATAAAAGCGTCTGCTAAATGGCATATTATTATTATTATTATTATCATCACTGACAATCTGAAATGGTCCACCCACACAGACAGTGTGGTGAAGAAGGTGGAACGGCGCCTCTTCAACCTCAGGAGGCTGTAGAAATTTGGCTTGGCCCCTAAGACCCTCAGAAACATTTACAGATGCACAATTGAGAGCATCCTGTCGGGCTGTATCACCGCCTGGTACAGCAACTGCACCGCCCGCAACCACAGGGCTCTCCAGAGGTTGGTGCGGTCAGCCCAACACATCACCTGGGGCACACTGCCTGCCCTCCAGGACACCTACAGCACCTGATGTCATAGGAAGGCCAAAAAGATCATCAAGGACATCAACCACCCGAGCCAGGGCCTGTTCACCCCGCCATCATCCAGAAGTCGAGGTCAGTACAGGTGCCCTATGTACATAGACATGGAATCACTTGTCACTTTAATAATGGAACACTAGTCACTTGAATAATGTTTACATACTGTCCTCCTGTAACTCAATTGGTAGAGCATGGCACTTGCAACGCC
Organism: Coregonus clupeaformis; assembly: GCF_020615455.1. Lineage (NCBI taxonomy): Eukaryota > Metazoa > Chordata > Actinopteri > Salmoniformes > Salmonidae > Coregonus > Coregonus clupeaformis. The sequence continues at coordinate 33,496,964 of NC_059217.1, read as the reverse complement.
AGGGTTGTGGGTTTGATTCCCACGGTGGGCCAGTATGAAAAATGTATGCACTCACTAACTGTAAGTCGATCTGGATAAGAGCGTCTGCTAAATGACAAAAATGTAAATGTAAAATGTTTTACTAAATGTAAATGTAAAATGTTTTACTAATTTCATATGTATATAATGAATTATACTGTATTCTAGTCTATGCCACTCCGACATTGCTCGTTGTAATATTTATATTTCTTATTTCCATGATTTGACTTTTAGATTTGTGTGTATTGTTGTGAATTGTTAGATACTACTGCACTGTTGGAGCAGGGAAGACAAGCATTTCGCTACACCAGCAATAACATCTGCTAAATATGTGTATGTGACCTATAAGATTTGATTTGAGTTAGGAACACTATAACAATATGGAAGAAAAATAAACATATTTACAAGAAACAATATCACTCCCTAGAAACACAACCGTATGGAACGATCCTTGGAATTCGTCGATAAATTGGCCCACATGAAAAACTAAAGGCATAGAAACCGTAAATGACTTGATAATAGGAAACACATTTACTGTATTTCCATGAAAGCTTTAAAAAGCAATTTTGGGTTGGTCAATGTAGATATTTTCAAATACATTCAACTTAAAAGTTTTATATCACAACATTTTGGAGCAATCTTGAGGGAATCCTATTTGAGTGAGAAAAGGATATTAATATGATAGGTAAGCTATACAAAAACTTACAGAGAGCCTATACAACTGACAATCTCTTAGAAAAAAAATATTAACTATTGGAACCAAGATTTAAAAAGAACTGATATTGGCACAACATGGAGGGAATGTTGGATCATAACTAACGAGATTACAGTTAACTAAAATGTACGCTTAATTCAGTATACATTTATTTATGGAATTTATTATACAAGGAAATTAATTCACAAATTCTACAGCACAATGGCAGAGTCATGTCTGAAGTGTAAAACTACTAATGACTCAATAATTCATGCCTTCTGGGAATGTTACAAAATTCAAAAGTTATGGGCTCCTTGCCTATGTAACAAAACATTTCTGAAGCATTGAAGGTCCCCAAGAACACAGTTGCCTCCATCATTCTTAAATGGAAGAAGTTTGGAACCACCAAGACTCTTCCTATAGCTGGCCGCCCGGCCAAACTGAGCATGGGAGAAATTCCCCAAATACAGGTGTTCCAAGCTTGTAGCGTCATACCTGTTGCTGTAATCGCTGCCAAAGGTGCTTCAACAAAGTACTGAGTAAAAGGTCTGAATACTTATGTAAATGTGATATTTCTGTTTTTGGAGTTTTATAAATGTACAAACATTTATAAAAAACAGTTTTTGCTTTGTCATTATGGGGTATTGTGTATAGATTGAGGAGAAAAAAAAAACAATTTAATCAATTTTAGAATAAGGCTGTAAAGTAATTTACAATTGACTGTCATAGCCCCACATTAGAAAAATGTGATGGTGAGTTGAGAAGACAATCATATAGTTGAAGTCGGAAGTTTACATACACTTAGGTTGGAGTCATTAAAACTCATTTTTCAACCACTCCACAAATTTCTTGTTAACAAACTATAGTTTTGGCAAGTTGGTTAGGACATCTACTTTGTGCATGACACAAGTAATTTTTCCAACAATTGTTTACACAGATTATTTCACTTATAATTCACTGTATCACAATTCCAGTGGGTCAGAAGTTTACATATACTAAGTTGACTGTGCCTTTAAACAGCTTGGAAAATTCCAGAAAATGATGTCATGGCTTTAGAAGCTTCTGATAGGCTAATTGACATCATTTGAGTCAATTGGAGGTGTATCTGTGGATGTATTTCAAGGCTTACCTTCAAACTCAGTGCCTCTTTGCTTGACATCATGGGAAAATCAAAAAAGAAATCAGCCAAGACCTCAGAAAAAAAAATTGTACACCTCCACAAGTCTGGTTCATCATTGGGAGCAATTTCCAAACGCCTGAAGGTACCACGTTCATCTGTACAAACAATAGTACGCAAGTATAAACACCATGGGTCCATGCAGCCATCATACCGCTCAGGAAAGAGACGCTTTCTGTCTCCTAGAGATGAACGTACTTTGGTGCGAAAAGTGCAAATCAATCCCAGAAGAACAGCAAAGGACCTTGTGAAGATGCTGGAGGAAACAGGTACAAAAGTATCTATATCCACAGTAAAACGAGTCCTATATCAACATAACCTGAAAGGCCGCTCAGCAAGGAAGAAGCCACTGCTCCAAAACTGCCATAAAAAAGCCAGACTACGGTTTGCAACTTCACATGGGGACAAAGATCGTACTTTTTGGAGAAATGTCCTCTGGTCTAATGAAACATAAATAGAACTGTTTGGCCATAATGACCATCGTTATGTTTGGAGGAAAAAGGGAGATGCTTGCAAGTCGAAGAACACCATCCCAACCGTGAAGCACGGGGGTGGCAGCATCATGCTGTGGGGGTGCTTTGCTGCAGGAGGGACTGGTGCACTTCACAAAATAGATGACATCATGAGGAAGGAAAATTATGTGGATATATTGAAGCAACATCTCAAGACATCAGTCAGGAAGATAAAGCTTGGTCGCAAATGGGTCTTCCAAATGGACCCCAAGCATACTTCCAAAGTTGTGGCAAAATGGCTTAAGGACAACAAAGTCAAGGTATTGGAGTGGCCATCACAAAGCCCTGACCTCAATCCTATGGAAAATTTGTGGGCAGAACTGAAAAAGTGTGTGCGAGCAAGGAGGCCTACAAACCTGACTCAGTTACACCAGCTCTGTCAGGAGGAATGGGCCAAAATTCACCCAACTTATTGTGGCTAAGGTGTATGTAAACTTCCGATTTCAACTGTAAATACTGTTAGAATGTTTTTCATTTGACTGACATGGCCCCAAATAAAAAATTAAACATTGGCTGTTAATTTCATACTTCTTTTCACATGGTAGGGGTCGCGAGAATTTTCATATATCAAAATGGGGTCGTGGGCCCAAAAAGTTTTGATACCCCTGGCCTACATACTTTTACAAAATTCCACACAATTGTTAACTAGTAGGCCTACCTGGTGCCTAATGCTGCCTTGTGGTAGTTGAATGAATCCCATAGAAACAAATAAGTAACTCAGAGGTTATTACTGTGTAATTACCATCATCATTCTGCCACAGAAAAGTCGACTACAAGCCACCTCCAGCTTCCTACAATAGTCCACTTCAAGCTGCATTAAAGTAGTCAAATGTATTGTCACTAGCTAGTTTGATGTAGTTAAAGGTCCAATGCAGCCGTTTTTATCTCTATCAAATTATTTCTGGGTAACAATTAAGTACCTTACTGTGATTGGTTTAATCTAAAATGGTCAAAAAGAAACAAAAATAGCTTTTAGCAAAGAGCAATTTCTCTATGCAAGAATTTTGCTAGGACTGTCTGGGAGTGGTCTGAGTGGAAAACTAAAAACGAGCTGTTATTGGCTGAGAGGTTTTGAACTCTCTCTATTATTGGTCTTTAAACTAATTTACCACCTGGTGATGTCACCAGACAGGCCAAAACTCCATCCCACCAAAACATGCTGAAATTTCAGGTGGACTTTTCAAACAGCTCTTACTTTAAAAAAGTGCATCATCATCAATTTCACAACTCATAGTGTGGAAATATACACTGCTCAAAAGAATAAAGGGAACACTAAAATAACACATCCTAGATCTGAATGAATGATATAATCTTATTAAATACTTTTTTCTTTACATAGTTGAATGTGCTGACAACAACATCACACAAAAATTATCAATGGAAATCAAATTTATCAACCCATGGAGGTCTGGATTTGGAGTCACCCTCAAAATTAAAGTGGAAAACCACACTACAGGCTGATCCAACTTTGATGTAATGTCCTTAAAACAAGTCAAAATGAGGCTCAGTAGTGTGTGTGGCTTCCACGTGCCTGTATGACCTCCCTACAACGCCTGGGCATGCTCCTGATGAGGTGGCGGATGGTCTCCTGAGGGATCTCCTCCCAGACCTGGACTAAAGCATCCGCCAACTCCTGGACAGTCTGTGGTGCAACGTGGCGTTGGTGGATGGAGCGAGACATGATGTCCCAGATGTGCTCAATTGGATTCAGGTCTGGGGAACGGGCGGGCCAGTCCATAGCATCAATGCCTTCCTCTTGCAGGAACTGCTGACGCACTCCAGCCACATGAGGTCTAGCATTGTCTTGCATTAGGAGGAACCCAGGGCCAACCGCACCAGCATATGGTCTCACAAGGGGTCTGAGGATCTCATCTCGGTACCTAATGGCAGTCAGGCTACCTCTGGCGAGCACATGGAGGGCTGTGTGGCCCCCCAAAGAAATGCCACCTCACACCATGACTGACCCACCGCCAAACCGGTCATGCTGGAGGATGTTGCAGGCAGCAGAACGTTCTCCACGGCGTCTCCAGACTCTGTCACGTCTGTCACATGTGCTCAGTGTGAACCTGCTTTCATCTGTGAAGAGCACAGGGCGCCAGTGGCGAATTTGCCAATCTTGGTGTTCTCTGGCAAATGCCAAACGTCCTGCACGGTGTTGGGCTGTAAGCACAACCCCCACCTGTGGACGTCGGGCCCTCATACCACCCTCATGGAGTCTGTTTCTGACCGTTTGAGCAGACACATGCACATTTGTGGCCTGCTGGAGGTCATTTTGCAGGGCTCTGGCAGTGCTCCTCCTGCTCCTCCTTGCACAAAGGCGGAGGTAGCAGTCCTGCTGCTGGGTTGTTGCCCTTCTACGGCCTCCTCCACGTCTCCTGATGTACTGGCCTGTCTCCTGGTAGTGCCTCCATGCTCTGGACACTACGCTGACATCTTCAATGCTCTTACTGAGGGAAGGAGGTTGTTGGCCAAGATCTTGCGATACATGGCCCCATCCATCCTCCCCTCAATACGGTGCAGTCGTCCTGTCCCCTTTGCAGAAAAGCATCCCCAAAGAATGATGTTTCCACCTCCATCCTTCACGGTTGGGATGCTGTTCTTGGGGTTGTACTCATCCTTCCTCTTCCTCCAAACACGGTGAGTGGAGTTTAGAACAAAAAGCTCTATTTTTGTCTCATCAGACCACATGACCTTCTCCCATTCCTCCTCTGGATCATCCAGATGGTCATTGGCAAACTTCAGACGGGCCTGGACATGCGCTGGCTTGAGCAGGGGGACCTTGCGTGCGCTGAAGGATTTTAATCCATGACGGCGTAGTGTGTTACTAATGGTTTTCTTTGAGACTGTGGTCCCAGCTCTCTTCAGATCATTGACCAGGTCCTGCCGTGTAGTTCTGGGCTGATCCCTCACCTTCCTCATGATCATTGATGCCCCACGAGGTGAGATCTTGCATGGAGCCCCAGACCGAGGGTGATTGACCATCATCTTGAACTTCTTCCATTTTCTAATAATTGTGCCAACAGTTGTTGCCTTCTCACCAAGCTGCTTGCCTATTGTCCTGTAGCCCATCCCAGCCTTGTGCAGGTCTACAATTGTATCCCTGATGTCCTTACACAGCTCTCTGGTCTTCGCCATTGTGGAAAGGTTGGAGTCTGTTTGATTGAGTGTGTGGACAGGTGTCTTTTATACAGGTAACGAGTTCAAACAGGTGCAGTTAATACAGGTAATGAGTGGAGAACAGGAGGGCTTCTTAAAGAAAAACGAACAGGTCTGTGAGAGCCGGAATTCTTACTGGTTGGTAGGTGATCAAATACTTATGTCATGCAATAAAATGCAAATTAATTACTTAAAAATCATACAATGTGATTTTCTGGATTTTTGTTTTAGATTCCGTCTCTCACAGTTGAAGTGTACCTATGATAAAAATTACAGACCTCTACAGGCTTTGTAAGTAGGAAAACCTGCAAAATCGGCAGTGTATCAAATACTTGTTCTCCCCACTGTATATGTTAATGTCATCGTCACCAATCAACTGCATTACAGTTAAAAATGACTTTTACTACCACCACCGATTTCTCTATGCTACCAGCTTATACGAACAGGAGTTAGCATTTAGCAGTCACTTCTTCTAAACCTGAAAAGAAGCTACTTCTAAATGTTATGCAGCGAAAACAGCCTAATACTGTATATCCAAATTGGACTTTAGTAACCACATTGTGGGCCTGTTATAATACATGAGGGGTAGGCAACCCTACAGGGCTTTGTTCCAACTAGGCACCACACCTGACCAACTGAGCTAATTGATCAGTTCTGTGATTTGCCTAAATTCAACACACCTGGTCTTCCAGGTTGGTTAAATCAAAAACATGAAGTGCCTGCGGCACTCCAGGACCAGGGTTGCCTACCCCTGCAATACATCAATCATGATGTATTTGACGTATATCCACTTTGTTAAATCAGATTTGTTGAATGTGCGCCAATCCGGCGTCCTTCCTCTACGCCCCCACGGTCTGCATTCCATTGACCTCTTTACCGCATCTATGGCTCTCTCAGTCACCAGATCTCAACCAATTGAACACTTATGGGAGATCCTGGACCGGCACCTGAGACAGCGTTTTCCACCACCGTCAACAAAAGACCAAATGATGGAATTTCTTGTGGAAGAATGGTGTCGCATCCCTCAAATAGAGTTCTGGACACTTGTAGAATCTATGCCAAGTTGCATTGAAGCGATTCTGGCTCGTGGTGGCCCAATGCCCTATTTAGAAACTTTACGTTGGTGATTGCTTTATTTTGGTAGTTACCTGTATGTGGGGTATGATGTTCGCTGGTGCCCTGGTCTTGTTATGCCATGACATGGAATATAGAGGACATATCTATTTGCATGCTCTTCGTCTGGGAGAGGAGATGTCCTAAGAATCTCAGCTGGTGACATTTTACTCACTGTATGGGTTGCATTCATGACCTGTACGTTTGACATTGAGAAGGATTCTGTAGCAGGATGTGGCAACAGAGTTTATTTTATTTTCTAATCTTGATTGATAAACCATGATTCACAACCATAATGTAAGATGTTTCCTGATGTTGTTTGGAAAGGTTTGACCTTCAATTCTAAAGGTACTGTGTGACTGCATCTCTCAGGGCTTTCCAGTCAAAACCCAGATTGAGGCGACATATGCAGCGTTTACCGTGAATGCAGTCTCAGTGAACACGGGAACATTACCTTGAAATTTCAATCGCGCTACAGCGTGGCTTTTCAGTGCTACAGAATGAATGTAGCCCAAAGTCACGGGATAGGAACAATAACTACTTACATAAAGGAACATCAAATATGGAACAAGTGGACCCACTCAAATAACTCAAAACATGAAGAGTGATTGAGCGATAAGCATTATTGTTTTTGGCTTTATGTTATCAGGCACTGGTTATAACTTAAATCACTTCTTATAAACATGGTCTTTATCTATGCACACTAATGAGTGGCTGATTCTTGTTATAAATTGAGTTGGAGAACTCCAGTAGGTCGGCGGATCTCAGACAGACAACTGCTAGGAGCTGCTAGGAGACAAAGTACTACCCTCAACCTCTGATTTTGGTGGGTTTTGAAGTGATTCCTATAATATTTTGTCTGTTTTGTATGCTATTGCTTCAAAATAATATGAAAGTATTAATTCATTAAGACACGGAATGAAATATGACTCAGCATTCTGATGTATTAATATATTGTCTACATCCAGCTGTTTAATCTGTTACTGTTTTCACATGTATTGTAAATACATCAATGCTATAATCATAACCTTTATCTGATGCATTTGTGCTTTGTCCTAGTAAGTGATGTGGAGAGTGTTATTGTGTTTGATGCTCCTCTGGGGTGGGAGTGAAGCCAAATCCACAGTGTCCTGCAGAAATGAGCAGGGAGATGCTGTGGACTGGTGAGTACACATACAGTGGGGAAAAAAAGTATTTAGTCAGCCACCAATTGTGCAAGTTCTCCCACTTAAAAAGATGAGAGAGGCCTGTAATTTTCATCATAGGTACACGTCAACTATGACAGACAAAATGAGAAAAAAAATCCAGAAAATCACATTGTAGGATTTTTAATGAATTTATTTGCAAATTATGGTGGAAAATAAGTATTTGGTCAATAACAAATGTTTCTCAATACTTTGTTATATACCCTTTGTTGGCAATGACACAGGTCAAACGTTTTCTGTAAGTCTTCACAAGGTTTTCACACACTGTTGCTGGTATTTTGGCCCATTCCTCCATGCAGATCTCCTCTAGAGCAGTGATGTTTTGGGGCTGTCGCAGGGCAACACAGACTTTCAACTCCCTCCAAAGATTTTCTATGGGGTTGAGATCTGTAGACTGGCTAGGCCACTCCAGGACCTTGAAATGCTTCTTACGAAGCCACTCCTTCGTTGCCCGGGCGGTGTGTTTGGGATCATTGTCATGCTGAAAGACCCAGCCACGTTTCATCTTCAATGCCCTTGCTGATGGAAGGAGGTTTTCACTCAAAATCTCACGATACATGGCCCCATTCATTCTTTCCTTTACACGGATCAGTCGTCCTGGTCCCTTTGCAGAAAAACAGCCCCAAAGCATGATGTTTCCACCCCCATGCTTCACAGTAGGTATGGTGTTCTTTGGATGCAACTCAGCATTCTTTGTCCTCCAAACACGACGAGTTGAGTTTTTACCAAAAAGTTATATTGACTATATGACATTCTCCCAATCCTCTTCTGGATCATCCAAATGCACTCTAGCAAACTTCAGACGGGCCTGGACATGTACTGGCTTAAGCAGGGGGACACGTCTGGCACTGCAGGATTTGAGTCCCTGGCGGCGTAGTGTGTTACTGATGGTAGGCTTTGTTACTTTGGTCCCAGCTCTCTGCAGGTCATTCACTAGGTCCCCCCGTGTGGTTCTGGGATTTTTGCTCACCGTTCTTGTGATCATTTTGACCCCACGGGGTGAGATCTTGCGTGGAGCCCCAGATCGAGGGAGATTATCAGTGGTCTTGTATGTCTTCCATTTCCTAATAATTGCTCCCACAGTTGATTTCTTCAAACCAAGCTGCTTACCTATTGCAGATTCAGTCTTCCCAGCCTGGTGCAGGTCTACAATTTTGTTTCTGGTGTCCTTTGACAGCTCTTTGGTCTTGGCCATAGTGGAGTTTGGAGTGTGACTGTTTGAGGTTGTGGACAGGTGTCTTTTATACTTATAACAAGTTCAAACAGGTGCCATTAATACAGGTAACGAGTGGAGGACAGAGGAGCCTCTTAAAGAAGAAGTTACAGGTCTGTGAGAGCCAGAAATCTTGCTTGTTTGTAGGTGACCAAATACTTATTTTCCACCATAATTTGCAAATAAATTCCATAAAGATCCTACAATGTGTTTTTCTGGAGAAAAAAAATCTCAAATAGTCTGTCATAGTTGACGTGTACCTTTGATGAAAATTACAGGCCTCTCTCATCTTTTTAAGTGGGAGAACTTGCACAATTGGTGGCTGACTAAATACTTTTTTCCCCCACTGTACATGCTCAAAGGAGAATCTCCATTAAAAGTGATTTTTAGTCTAGGACTAGGCTTAATCTATGTCAAATAAACTTGCCCTTGGAGTTATCAAAAATTACTAGATTATTGTTATACACATGATGAAATACTCTCGTGATAAAATAAATATGCTGATCTACTTGAAATTCTTTTAGCAACCATTGACATACCTTGTGCTTGTGTTTCTGTTCTGACTGTCCATCAGGTATATTCTATACAAGCTGCCCTCTATTGACAGTGACAACGGTTTGAAGTACTTGTACATGGATGAGAGCACCAATGGGTGGCTATATGGAAAGACAAGTATCAACGACAAGTCCAGCGCTTTGGCTCGTACACTTCAGCCCCTCTATGAGCACATCACAAAGAAGGTGAGAGCAGATGATTTGCCTCTCTTTCTTGTGCTGTAAATAATGATTAAACAGCTCATTATAATCTACATTTGTTGCTTGTTTTTGTATTACTATTAGACAGAGAGCTTTGGATACATCCTTTACAATGATCAACCACCAAAGCCCTTTCATACTTCTGCCTCATCATATGGACACAGCAAAGGTTGGTGGCGCCTTGATGCACTGTTCATGAATAAACAGTAACTCACACTGAATGCTCCAGCTCTTCAGACATTGAATAACACTATTGAGATAGAGGATATAAATATCCAGTTATATTCACTAAGCAAATCATCTCTCCAGGTAAGCAAACGTTGTTTAAGGAAAATCAGTCAATTGAAATGTTTTTTAAATGTTTTTTTTATGTGTTCCTGGTGGGTCACCTGATGTTGTCTCGTGTCTAGTACTGAAAATACATATTTTTACATGCGTGTTACAGGGGTTGTGATGATGGACAAATACACTGGAATTTGGCTCTCGCATAGCACACCTCACTTTCCAGGGATGAAAACAACCAACTTCTGGCCCGACAGTGGATACCACAACGGTCAAACATTCATCTGTGGGACCTACAAATACAGCGAATTCAGAAATATTGGTAATGTATCCAAATACATAACCTATATTGAGTATGTGATTGAAACAGCATAATCTAGATTTTACAAGTTTGACTCCTGACAATGTTATTTGAACACCACTGCCTATATGGTTCCTTCAAATATTGAAATCAACATGTGTTTTGGTTCCAGGATAAATATAATTGATTTTACAGCATGGTGATGGTGTGCTAAATTGGAGAAAGAAATATAGTATCTCTACCCACTATTTTCTGTATTCACAGCTATTCAGCTCCAGTACATTCATGTATACTCATATGACTTCAACATCCCCAACTCATTCTACCCCGAGCTCCAGTGTGTGGCCCACCGAGGCTGCTATCCCAAGAAAGGGCCCTGGTACCGACAGCTGAATATGACATCATTGGCAGGAAACAAGTTTGTCAGCTATGTAAAGTACAGCAGATTTGATGACGGTAAGGCACTTTTTTGGATATGAGCCTAAAAATACTACCTCTGTATTTATTCTTCGTCCACATTGATGTAAAATGTAAAATTCTAAAGGAATTGTTTTCTGACATATTTGTACTAGTCCAATCATGTCTATCTTTTTTGTGCCTCTTTTGTTCCTGTAGATCTCTACTCTGGTCTTCTCTGTAAATATTTGGAGAGTGCCCTCTATGCCAAGAGCTGGGGCAGGATGCACCAGCCCCTGCCATCCAACTGCACCATTGCCCACAATGTGTACAATGTGATAACGCTGCAGCTCCCCTCGGTTAAGTCATATAGCATCACCGTGGATCATTCCAAGTGGTGTGTGACAACGGCGGGCGCCAAGTATCACTGGACCTGTATTGCTGACATGAACAGAGAGGTTAGCCAGGAGCGCAGAGGTGGAGGGGCCATATGCACAGACAACCAAGCTGTGTGGAAGACTTTCAACAATGTTGTTGGTAGTTATGAGCCATGCCTTTAGTAGAGTCGAATGTCGATCTCTCTTCCTGTGTTCCGTCATTAAATAAGAAACAGCGGCTGTTGAAAAAGTTTATACCCTTTGCAGTCTTAATGTGTAGCTGTTTAGTTGGTTAGGTCTAGAAGCACAGTACTAATGCTCTCAGGAAATCAGACAATAAAATGTAAGAATTGCTATGCATTTATACATAGGACATGCATAACTGTCTTCATTGTATCAACCATTTGTTTTGTTTGTTTCTCACTTACCCACCATCATGTCACATAATATTGTAAACAGCCCTATCATTCTGAACTGCCTAGTTGTCACAGTAGGCTATTTGCCCTGATTAAAATAGAAAAGTGCTGAAAATGTGAAATATTATCAAGAAAAAAGCTCCCAACTGTATCATAATATGCCCAAATATAAGGTTTTATTTCTCAATTGTTTATAAATATCAATTATATAAACAACCAATGTCATGTGGTTAAAACGATCTCTTGGATGTCATGGACTGTTAGTCCTTGCATATACAATACACTGAGTGTACAAAACAGGGATGCTGGCCCATGTTGACTCCAATGCCTCCCACAGTTGTGTCAAGCTAGCTGGATGTACTTTGGGTGGTGGACCATTCTTGATACACACAGGAAACTGTTGAGCATGGAAAACCCAGCAGCGTTGCAGTTCTTGACACAAACCAGTTCACCGGGCACCTACTACCATACCCAGTTCATAGGCACTTAAATATTTTGTCTTGCCCATTCACCCTCAGAACGGAACTCATACACAATTCATGTCTCAATTGTCTCAAGGCTTTAAAATCCTTCTTTAACCTGTCTCCTCCCCTTCATCTACACGGATTGAAGTGGATTTAACAAGTGACACCACAACATCAATAAGGGATCATAGCTTTCACCTGCACTCACCTGGTCAGTCTATGTCATGGAAAGAGCAGGTGTCCTTAATGTTTTGTACACTCAGTGTAGTGCGCTATCAATTCATGTTTACCAAAACAAGTGACTGTTTACCAAAAGTACCTATGTAAATTGTACTCACAATTCAGCCTGATGCTACCAGTTGTACAATATTGTTGAAGAACAGTAAAAAATACATGATTTTATGTTTGACACATAAGTTGGACACTCGATGTAGATAGGCCCACAGGACACGTATATCAATAAACCAATACAATTGTCCTATATCAAAAACGGTTTTCCCCAAGACAGGAGGCCAACCTAACATCCCAAACACTCACATTAAAGTAACCGACAATATGACTCGCGAGTGGCGCAGTGGTCTGTCCCACTAGAGATCCTGGTTCGAGTCCAGGCTCTGTCGCAGCCGGCCGCGACCGGGAGACCCATGGGCGGCGCACAATTGTTCCAGCGTCGTCCAAGGTAGGGGAGGGTTTGGCCTGCAGGGATGTGAAAAATAAAAATACATGTACGCATTCACTAACTGTAAGTCGCTCCGGATAAGCGCGTCTGCTAAATGAGTAAAATGTATATGTAAATATACATTCTGAGGTCAGCTATTACTTTTGTTTTCTGAAATACAATTATGTCTTGATGTAATTGTTTTCTGTCCAAAATAACCATCCCATGTAAAAAATAAAATAATAATAATAATAAATAGCTATTTTCAAAATCCATTTTATGGTTCTCAGTGAAGGCAATCTCTGTTGAAGGCAGATGGGACCTGGACAAAGAAAGATACACAACCCAGAAAGAGTGTCTGAATGCTTTATTGAGGGGGCTCTCTGTAGTAATCACCTTAATACATGAATACAAGTTCTATAAAATGGGTTGGATCTCTGAGGACTCCTTGATCTTTGTGAAATAGTTATTTCATTATAACATAAACAAATGTATAATCTGCCTTTGTGTCCTGTATGATTGACATGGGTTTTCTAAATGTATTATTATTTCCCCCAAGACAGTTGCACGCAGTTGTTCTGTAATGATTTTAGAACTGTTTTCTTCCTTACCAAAATAGGAGCAACGAAGAGGCGGGATAATCTTTGAGAAAGGGCGTTTCGTTTTTCTACTGAACGTAACTTCCTTTTACATGAGGAAGCAAGGCGGAAGTACTGGAAAGCACACGTGAAAGAACATACATTCAGCTGACAACATGGACGTCGTAGAAGAGCATGACATACAGGATAAACCCACGAAAAAGAAGACTAAGAAGCCAAAGAAACAGCCAAAGCCTCAACATGAAAATGGTGACGATAGCATGGTTGAGAAAACAGATCAAGAACATGTGGATGCGCCAGCAGAATTCTCGTTTCCACCCACATTCAGTGTGTCTGAAATAAAAAATAAACAACGCAGACACCTCATGTTCATGAAGCTGAAGCAGGAGAAACGGAAGGTAATGAACGTTTAGCATGCAAATGTGATTTCCACTTCATAATTCTTTAAAGTTCTCTATTTCAGGGATGCAAACTAGTCATCTTTCGGCGAAATTCGCCGTTTTGAATACAAAATAGGTGACCTACGTGATTCGTGTAGATCCGATGAGAAAAGTTTGGGAGGGGTGGGCTTTGGATCAGTACTGACTGTAAGCGAACGAGTGATGCGCGTTTCGAGCAATACTGGCTGTATGCAAGGCTCAGCCAATCGTTCACATAACAACAGAATGCAGCACGCGACTGAAGAGCGAAGAGACAACCAATTTGCTAATTACAGCATCAGCGCGCGCACTAGAAAGACAGCGGAGAGTGGAAAGGTAGTTTGCCAGTTACAGCAGCGCGTCCCCTGAACGATAACGAAGAGGTAGGTGAGAAGCCTGACCACGGAGACTGGGGTGAGAAGGTGATGAAGCGGACTTCATGAGCTGTAACCGAAAAAACAACTGCCATTTGGAAAGTTTGAGGTGAGGGAGAAATTATTGTTAGCATTGTTAAGTATCTCGCTAGCTGGATCGAATTCTCCGTCAGCTAGCCAGAGAAATGTTGAGCAACGTTAGCCAACTTAACTGATCAAAAATTGAGTTTATGGTGTGAATATTAGCTGGCTAATAGTCAGACAGCTAACGTTACAACATCAGATGAGCTAACGTTAGTAACGTAACCAATTCGCTATAGTATTAACTGGTATACGACTCTTTACCGTTCCTCAAGTTATAACGCGGTAGTTGCTTACTGGACCCTGGCAATCTGTATGAAATGTTAACTAGTTAACTAGCTAACGAAATAACTACTATCTGTGAACTTATGTTTTCCCTCTACAGTATGTGGTTACTTTTCAGAATGAGTGAATTAGGTGACAATGAGGCGTTGCTTGTTAAACAAGTGGATTCAGGGATCAAGTGTAGCTGGAGCTGGGCCTGGCTTAAACTGGATGCCACTATAATTTACATTTGAGTCATTTAGCAGATGCTCTTATCCAGAGCGACTTACAGTTAGTGAGTGCATAAATTTTTCATACTGGCCCCCCGTGGGAATCGAACCCACAACCCTGGTGTTGCAAGCGCCATGCTCTACCAACTGAGCTACAGGAGGTTACTATAGAGGTGAAAGGAACACCACACACTTTCCCTCTTTCTCACTTTTTCAATACCGTGGATAATGGGGTATGCCAGGTGTACTCTGCCTGAAAGAGATCAGTTATGCCAACAAAGGGTCTCATGCTCTGCTGGCACATTGTAGAACAGATGTCCACAGGCAGAAAGTGTACAATGTAATAATATGCCGTGTAGCCCAAAGATATTGCTTTTGTTGTGTTGAATTTGACAGTAACACTTGTGTGTGAGTGAGGGGGGATGATTTAATTTTTTACTCAGTGAATGTTATTTTTGCACACATGTAGTCTTGTGCACTTTATCAATGTCTACTATAGTGGCCACTAATAGACCAAAAATAGAATGCCTTTTTGTTTCGTTCTATTTCTACTTGAATATGTTTTTTTTCCCCAAGTGCAATATTTAGATGTGTGTGTGTGGTCACAGGCGTTCTATTATAAAGGCTGCCGTGGCTAACTGCAATGTTAGTGTATTGTTTTTTCTCAAGACTTGAGTGTCATTTGCAGTAAATTCTAGGCAACAAATAACATTGGATTGCTTTCTTTACATTTTTTAGCTGTGAGTTAGGTTCACATTAACCACTTTTTTTTTACTGATCATGTAGATCATATTCTTTGTTGTTTAATTAGTTAAAACCTGCATTTCCCCCTAGCAGGGATTTTTTTGTATGTTTCAGTGCAAAAAAAGTGCCACCTTTTTGGGCCCTCAACAGTTTGCATTACATTACATTTTAGTCATTTAGCAGACGCTCTTATCCAGAGCGACTTACAGTTAGTGCATACATTATTATTTTTATTTTTTCATACTGGCCCCCCGTGCTATTTACTTCTTCAGCCGGGTCATCTACGAAAATAGTGGCTTTCCAGTCCCCGCCTTAACCACCACCAAAAACACTTAAATGTCAGAATCTCTGACACAATGTTTTCTGTTTAAATTAGTGTTTTATTTTTAAGAAAATATGTATGTAAGACAGTTACAGTGAGGGAAAAAAGTATTTGATCCCCTGCTGATTTTGTACTTTTGCCCACTGACAAAGAAATTATCAGTCTATAATTTTAATGGTAGGTTTATTTGAACAGTGAGCGACAGAATAACAACAAAAAAATCCAGAAAAACGCATGTCAAAAATGTTATAAATTGATTTGCATTTTAATGAGGGAAATAAGTATTTGACCCCCTCTCAATCAGAAAGATTTCTGGCTCCCAGGTGTCTTTTTATACAGGTAACGAGCTGAGATTAGGAGCACACTCTTAAAGGGAGTGCTCCTAATCTCAGCTTGTTACCTGTATAAAAGACACCTGTCGACAGAAGCAATCAATCAGATTCCAAACTCTCCACCATGGCCAAGACCAAAGAGCTCCCAAGGATGTCAGGGAAGAGATTGTAGACCTACACAAGGCTGGAATGGGCTACAAGACCATCGCCAAGCAGCTTGGTGAGAAGGTGACAACAGTTGGTGCGATTATTCGCAAATGGAAGAAACATAAAATAACTGTCAATCTCCCTCGGCCTGGGGCTCCATGCAATACCTCACCTCGTGGAGTTGCAATGATCATGAGAACGGTGAGGAATCAGCCCAGAACTACACGGGAGGATCTTGTCAATGATCTCAAGGCAGCTGGGACCATAGTCCCCAAGAAAACAATTGGTAACACACTACGCTGTGAAGGACTGAAATCCTGCAGCGCCCGCAAGGTCCCCCTGCTCAAGAAAGCATATATACAGGCCCGTCTGAAGTTTGCCAATGAACATCTGAATGATTTAGAGGAGAACTGGGTGAAAGTGTTGTGGTCAGATGAGACCAAAATCGAGCTCTTTGGCATCAACTCAACTCGCCGTGTTTGGAGGAGGAGGAATGCTGCCTATGACCCCAAGAACACCATCCCCACCATCAAACATGGAGGTGGAAACATTATGCTTTGGGGGTGTTTTTCTGCTAAGGGGACATGACAACTTCACCACATCAAAGGGACGATGGATGGGGCCATGTACCGTCAAATCTTGGGTGAAAACCTCCTTCCCTTAGCCAGGGCATTGAAAATGGGTCGTGGATGGGTATTCCAGCATGACAATGACCCAAAACACACGGCCATGGCAACAAAGGAGTGGCTCAAGAAGAAGCACATTAAGGTACTGGAGTGGCCTAGCCAGTCTCCAGACCTTAATCCCATAGAAAATCTGTGGAGGGAGCTGAAGGTTCGAGTTGCCAAACGTCAGACTCGAAACCTTAATGACTTGGAGAAGATCTGCAAAGAGGAGTGGGACAAAATCCTTCCTGAGATGTATGCAAACCTGGTGGCCAACTACAAGAAACGTCTGACCTCTGTGATTGCCAACAAGGGTTTTGCCACCAAGTACTAAGTCATGTTTTGCAGAGGGGTCAAATACTTATTTCCCACATTAAAATCCAAATCAATTTATAACATTTTTGACATGTGTTTTTCTGGATTTTTTTGTTGTTATTCTGTCTCTCACTGTTCAAATAAACCTACCATTTAAAATTATAGACTGATCATGTCTTTGTCAGTGGGCAAACGTTCCCTCACTGTAAATTGCTAAACAAGTGTTGTAATATATTGTCCAACCCGGCCAGTATCATGAAATGGGCTTGTCCCTCTGGTCATGAGTCAAGGTTTAGTGACACATTTTTTGTAAAAATATTTTTCTCCCACTTTAAATGTCATAATGTTAAAGAAAGTATTAGCTTTATTTCGTGGACTACTTAAAAAACGAAAGATAAAACGTTATTTACAGGGAATAGCTGTCCCTCAATTACATGTCAATGGTGTTACCCTTTATTTAAAAAAAACGCATGGTGTGTCTGCACTCTCTTAATATGTTAGCAATTTGATGATTCATTTGGTAATTTCATGCGAAGCCTTAAGATGTCACTTGTGTTAGACAGTTTTTATAGTAGGGGGACATTTTATTAAAATAATTTATAAAATCACAAGATCAAGTGATTTATTTACAATTTAAGAAGTGTGGTTTGAGCTACTGTGGCCGCCATATTATCTATGCCATCTTGTCTGCAGACTTGGCACTGGTGTTACCGTCACTGGTGTTACTGTTCCTGCTGTTGTTAATAGAAGTATGATTTTTTTTTAAATGTATGCACTCACTAACTGTAAGTCGCTCTGGATAAGATTTTCTGCTAAATTACTAAAATGTAAATGTAAAATGTTTTAATAATGTTATTGGTCACTGGTGTCACCATCATTGGTGTTACTGTCATTTTGTTACCGTCACTGGTATTACACAATGGTACTTTACACATACATGTTTTAAAGTAAATTATTACTAATCAAAACATTGTCTTAATATTATCATTAACATTTTCTCTTTGATTATATATGCAAATTCAATAGTCAAATAGAATTTTGGAAAGCCTAAATTGTCATCTAAAATATAGGTAACACCAGTGACAAAAAGGAACGCAAGCATTTAACTAAAATGTAAAACAAAAAAACGAAGAAAAAAAATGTAATGTAGTAAAAATATCAAAATACATTAAGCTGTCATTTATGTTGATTTATAATGTTAATGAGTTTTTAACTATCTGACTATACATTTTGGTTAAAGAAAATAATAAACCTTTTTAGTAGTTCGTAGTTGAAAAAGCCACCATTTTCGTAGAACGCAGTGTTTTCCCAAAGTACATAGAGTAGTTGTAGTAATTTACTAGTAGTAGTACATTTTTGCAGAACAAGCTCTCTTTTGGTGACCTCTGGAACATTCTAATGCCTTGATTCCATCCGAAATACACTGCGAAATTATTGAATACTTTATCGAGTTTACCTCCCAGGTTGGTACATTTTGTTTTGGTATTGTGTAGAAAGAAATTACTTTACAATTTAAATTACTGAAAATGTATGAATTTAGTGTATTGTTAGTTCTTTTGGAAATCGTCTAGGCTATATGATCAGGACTATTTTCTAAGTGGAGAATATTAAACCTTTTTTAACATTAAATGTCTTATTTACAGTTTTACTGCAAGATAGGAATTGCCACAGTGATGTTTGTTCAAATTATGTATTTTATTAAAACAGAAAAATTAAGTAAATAGGGCACATTATCTTGAAAAATAAATTAAAGGTTAAATTGAAGAAGAAAAAAACCTACTGTTCCTGCAGTGAGGATTCACAATCTTCATCGAATGTTTTCAATTTAAGTATGCGAATGAGGAATCTCTCCCTCCTCCAGCTAAAGAAATTAGACCCCCCCCCCCCACAGCGCACACACATCACACCGGTACCGGGAGGTGGGGCAGACAGCTGTTTCCTTGTCATCACTCACTTTGTGACTGACAGGCGCCTGTCCTATCCATAGATTGATAGAAGATGCATATCCTTTATTCTAGCGGGAGATGGCTCAGCTGACTTTTCTGACTAGCGAATTGAAACTTTTTTAAAATGAAAAGTAGCAGTAATTATTTTTGAAGAAGTAGCTGGCTAAAAATAAGTCTGTTACCGGCTGTTTGGCTGATGGCCGGCGCTTAGGGAAAACACTGAGAACAACCCAGTCCTCAAAATAATGATAACCATTTGGTGGATCCTTATATTTGTCCTGTTTATACAAGTGTGTAATGGAAATGTGCGTTTTGCATATTCCAACTCCTCCTGAGACACCCGCGTTTTGCATATTCCAACTCCTCCTGAGACACCCGCAGGGAGTGGGATCACGGCAAGGTTCACCATTGTCCAGCACCCCTGGAGCAATTGGGGTCAAGTGCCTTGCTCAAGGGCACAATGACAGGTTTTCACCTTGTCAGCTCCGGGATTCAAACCAGCAACCTTTCGGTAACTGGCCTAACCCTCTAACCTCGAAGCTATACCTGCCGCCCCGGTGGAAAGTCTTACCAGTGGGAACTGGACGAGAGCATCTATGCCGGTCTTTTAGTGTAACCATGTAACATGCAGTGTTTTTATTTAATTTCAGCAAAAGATGGCAATGAAGAAGAAAAAGAAAAAAGAGAGGGATGCTCTAGGTGACAAGGTAAGTAGGTTGGATGCTGCAACACATGACATCACTTGGTCCCACTGATCTGTAAATGAATAGAGACAACTGTTAGAGCCCTCTGTGCGCAGAAAGGCTATAAGAGTAGCCCGTTATTGACAGACCAAATAATTCAAAGATGTAGGCCTAAACATAATTGATATTAAGATGACTCTTCTTACCTTTCCAATGTAGGCTCCCCCTAAGGAAGTTCCAAAGACGATAGAAAACCAGAGGGTATACGACGAAACTACTGTTAACCCTGAAGATGAAGAGGTACTGTCTTTCTGCAGAGCTGTTTGATGTCATCTTGTGCCTTTACAGTATAGTGTTTTGATGTTGCATATTACTCAGATACCCTCCATTGCAGGTTGCCTTTGATGAGGGAACTGATGAGTTTTCGGCCTATTTCAACCGGCTGACCAACCCCAAAGTCCTCATCACCACATCGGACAGACCTAGAGGGGTGAGTGGACTGGAACAGCACCTGTTGACGGAGGTTGCGTTCCATGTCGTCTTTATTGCAGTCCCACTGTGAATCTCAGAATATTGATATCACGGGGGTGATACCTTCTGCAAGCTTTCGCTCTAAAGGTGCTTACACTCCGAAAAATAAAATGCAGCCGCCTCCATTGGTTTCCATATAAAGCCGGCGTCAAATTTGCCTCACACCCCGACAGCTGCGGCACCAGGAGGGACAGCAGCTGCCAACCACATGCACAAGCAGGGAATCTTTCACTGCCACTCCAGTTAAACACATTTTAACTTTTTCCCCTTGCTGTTGAACCGCTTTTGGCTGGTGTTTCCCACTTCCTGGCTGTAGGCTCCTTAATGCTGATCTAGCATACCTGATTGTATTAGGCCTAAATACCTGCTGGTTCAGGCGTTAAGACATGGGGGGAAAGCCTGTGTACCCAGTAGCTCTCCAGGAAGAGGGTTAGCCACTCCTGCTTTATCATATTAAAGAAACTACCCAGTGAAAATCTAACTTTTAAAAGTTGATATTCTGGTAACTCATACCCAGTTAATGTTGTTGACTCATTTGTGGCCAAAGCATACATTTGAGAACCTGTATATCAAACAGATCATAGAACATGACCTCATGTTGGCTCATTGGCTGATCTGGCCAATAAACGGTCTACTCACATTAATATTTTTAATGACAAGTATACGCCCATACCATTCAAACACAGAAAAGCTGCTTTTTAACATACTTAATTACAATTTATTGGAAGGAAAACAATTTCATTAATATTGTAATTAATTATTGGTCATATTTCATAGACATCTGGAAACACTGGACAGTTTAATATTGGTCATGAAATGTTCACTTCTCCAGGCATCTGCAAATCAAGTTTATTTGCCATATGCACATGAACACTGTACTCCTGAGTGGCGCAGTGGTCTAAGGCACTGCATCGCAGTGCTAACTGTGCCACTAGAGATCCTGGTTCGAATCCAGTCTCTGTCGCAGCCGGCCGCGACCGGGAGACTCATGGGCGGCGCACAATTGGCCCAGCGTCGTCCAGGGTAGGGGAGGGAATGGCCGGCAGGGATGTAGCTCAGTTGATAGAGCATGGCGTTTGCAACGCCAGGGTTGTGGGTTCGTTTTCCGGGGGGGGCCAGTATAAAAATAAAATATATGTATTCACTAACTGTAAGTCGCTCTGGATAAGAGCGTCTGCTAAATGACTAAAATGTAAATGTAAATGTAAACACATGGTGTACAATGAAATGCTTATGAATATGACCTGGAACGTGCACACTTATGTGTTCATGAGGTGAAACGTGCCCGACTTGTGTGTTCGTGAGGCTGTCTGAGCCGGGCGCTGCACAGCTGACCTGTAAATCACCTCAAATTCCAAACAAAGCGAAGAAGTCCTTTAAAGATTAGACCTACCGAATCTAGCTCAGGCTGATATCTGTGGACAAGCAGGTTGACGGTTATTGATGCACTGCAATGTAGGAGACTAATACTGTATGTAGGGTTGGGCGATCATTTGTCACTTAATATTCCTTAACAAATAATCAGATATGCACTAACATTTTATGGTAGTTATTACATGTTTATTGCGTAACTGTCTGATGCTTTCTGCTTTGTCTTTCAGAGGACAGTGAGGTTCTGCAACCAGCTGGCTACAGTCATACCCGACGCACACGTGTACTACAGAAGAGGCTTGGCACTAAAGAGGGTCATTCCCCAGTGTGTAGCCAGAGGTTTCACATACCTCATGGTCATCAATGAAGATCGTAAGGTGCCCAGTATCCTTTGGTTGACTGACTGAGGGACTGAATAGATAGATTCTACGTTGCGACTGTTCATATGTTGACTGTTTATGAGGCATGATGCTTCTGATACTCTGATGCTTCTGATACTCTAATGCTGTTGTTGGTCTGCGTCCTTATTACATGCAATCACTTTTAGTCACGGACCAGGCTTCAGTATCACAATCCTAAAAGCCTGGCACTAAGTTAAGTCCCGTTTCAAGTTGGACCACCCATCTCGAGGTGGAAAGTTGCTGTTGGGGTCAGTAATAATGCAAAGTCCCTTGTAGATGTCTCTATGTTTCCTTCACCACAACACTAAGATGGTATGGTTCTCTGCCACCTCCCTGATGGGCCTACTGCACACTTCAAAGTCAGCAGTGTCCGACTGCGGAAGGAGATGAAGGCAAGGCATTTCAAAACTGTTCAAACAGACATGTCAATGTCTCACTTAGAGCTACAGTATGTAATTAGAAAAACAACAAACCTGATGCCCTGCCACTTATTTTGGTATATAGCTGAGGGGTAATAATGACATTCTCTAAGGGATGGGGCTGGGTAAATGTAACCTCTCAATTTCATAAACAGTGCACTAGATACAAGGACTGACAGTCCATGTGTTGAAGCTATAATTATTAATTTTTTTACAATGACACTGTTTGCAAAAAATTGAGTAAAACAAGCTAATATTTTGGGTTCTGATGGGGTAAGACAGTTGTACTAAGCTCATGAGGTATTTCCAGGTTTTATTCTTCAAGAATAAATAGCTGTCATTCGTTTCAAATTCCCAAAATGTATGTATCAATCCCAGACTGAATGTTTAAGTGTTGTATCCATGTGCTTTAAAATGAATCAAATGAGTCTGTACTCAAATGAGTCTGTACTTTCGCAAGTACAGTGGCTTGCGAAAGTATTCACCCCCCTTGGCATTTTTCCTATTTTGTTGCCTTACAACCTGGAATCAAAATTGATTTTGGGGGGGTTTGTATCATTTGATTTACACAACATGCCTACCACTTTGAAGATGCAAAATATTTTTTTTTGTGAAAGAAATAAGACAAAAAAACAGAACTTGAATGTGCATAACTATTCACCCCGCCAAAGTCAATACTTTGTAGAGCCATCTTTTGCAGCAATTACCGCTGCAAGTCTCTTGGGGTATGTCCCTATAAGCTTGGCACATCTAGCCACTGGGAGTTTTGCCCATTCTTCAAGGCAAAACTGCTCCAGCTCCTTCAAGTTGGATGGGTTCCACTGGTGTACAGCAATCTTTAAGTCATACCACAGATTCTCAATTGGATTGAGGTCTGGGCTTTGACTAGGCCATTCCAAGACATTTAAATGTTTCCCCTTAAACCACTCGAGTGTTGCTTTAGTAGTATGCTTAGGGTCATTGTCCTGCTGGAAGGTGAACCTCCGTCCCAGTCTCAAATCTCTGGAAGACTGAAACGGGTTTCCCTCAAGAATTTTCCTGTATTTAGCAACATCCATCATTCCTTTAATTCTGACCAGTTTCCCAGTCCCTGCTGATGGAAAAACATCCCCACAGCATGATGCTGCCACCACCATGCTTCACTGTGAGGATGGTGTTCTCAGGGTGATGAGAGGTGTTGGGTTTGCGCCAGACATAGTGTTTTCCTTGATGGCCAAAAAGCTCAATTTTAGTCTCATCTGACCAGATTACCTTCTTCCATATGTTTGGGAAGTCTCCCACGTGCCTTTTGGCGAACACCAAACGTGTTTGCTTATTTTTTTCTTTAAGCAATGGTTTTTTTCTGGCCACTCTTCCATAAAGCCCAGGTCTGTGGAGTGTACGGCTTAAAGTGGTCCTATGGACAGATACTCCAATCTCCGCCGTGGAGCTCTGCAGCTCCTTCAGTGTTATCTTTGGTCTCTTTGTTGCCTCTGATTAATGCCCTCCTTGCCTGGTCTGTGAGTTTTGGTGGGCGGCCCTCTCTTGGCAGGTTTGTTGTGGTGCCATATTCTTTCCATTTTTAAATAATGGATTTAATGGTGCTCCGTGGGATGTTCATAGTTTCTGATATTTTTTTATAACCCAACCCTGATCTGTACTTCTCCACAACTTTGTCCCTGACCTGTTTGGAGAGCTCCTTGGTCTTCATGGTGCTGCTTGCTTGGTGGTGCCCCTTGCTTAGTAGTGTTGCAGACTCTTGGGCCTTTCAGAACAGGTGTATATATGCTCAGATCATGTGACACTTAGATTGCAAACAGGTGGACTTTATTTAACTAATTATGTGACTTCTGAAGGTAATTGGTTGCACCAGATCTTATTTAGGGGCTTCATAGCAAAGGGGGTGAATAAATATGCACGCACCACTTTTCCGATAATTTATTTTTTAGTTATTTTTTAGAATGTTTTGAACAAGTTATTTTTTTCATTTCACTTCACCAATTTGGACTATTTTGTGTATGTCCATTACATGAAATCCAAATAAAAATCCATTTAAATTACAGGTTGTAATGCAACAAAATAGGAAAAACGCCAAGGGGGATGAATACTTTTGCAAGGCACTGTAGAAATTCAGCTCACTTAGGGGATGTATCTGGAAAATGTATACATTGTAAGAATATAAATACTGAAAGAAAAACCTTTTACAGAGGCGAGGGAAGGACCCGACAGAACACTCCCCCGAGGTGATCCTCAACAATTTTACCACTCGCCTGGGCCACAGCATGGGACGCCTCTTTGCTGCCCTTTTCCCTCATGACCCCCAGTTTGTGGGACGCCAAGTCGCCACTTTCCACAACCAGAGAGACTTCATCTTTTTCCGATTTCACAGGTGAATGTTCATTAGAATGCCTAGAAACAATTAGCATAAGGATAGCACACATACTTCTGCCCAATGTAGGCACGACGTATGAAGGATACATCGGGAAGATGCTGTTTAGACATTGTTTACTAATTGGCAAGACGTCTTGCAGATGTATTTAGAATACTTACAGTGAGGGAAAAAAGTATTTGATCCCCTGCTGATTTTGTACGTTTTCCCACTGACAAAGAAATTATCAGTCTACATTTTAATGGTAGATTTATTTGAACAGTGAGAGACAGAATAACAACAAAAAAATCCAGAAAAACGCATGTCAAAAATGTTATAAATTGATTTGCATTTTAATGAGGGAAATAAGTATTTGACCCCCTCTCAATCAGAAAGATTTCTGGCTCCCAGGTGTCTTTTATACAGGTAATGAGCTGAGATTAGGAGCACACTCTTAAAGGGAGTGCTCCTAATCTCAGCTTGTTACCTGTATAAAGACACCTGTCCACAGAAGCAATCAATCAGATTCCAAACTCTCCACCATGGCCAAGACCAAAGAGCTCTCCAAGGATGTCAGGGAAGAGATTGTAGACCTACACAAGGCTGGAATGGGCTACAAGACCATCGCCAAGCAGCTTGGTGAGAAGGTGACAACAGTTGGTGCGATTATTCGCAAATGGAAGAAACACAAAATAACTGTCAATCTCCCTCGGCCTGGGGCTCCATGCAAGATCTCACCTCGTGGTGTTGCAATGATCATGAGAACGGTGAGGAATCAGCCCAGAACTACACGGGAGGATCTTGTCAATGATCTCAAGGCAGCTGGGACCATAGTCACCAAGAAAACAATTGGTAACACAATACGCCGTGAAGGACTGAAATCCTGCAGCGCCCGCAAGGTCCCCCTGCTCAAGAAAGCACATATACATGCCCGTCTGAAGTTTGCCAATGAACATCTGAATGATTCAGAGGAGAACTGGGTGAAAGTGTTGTGGTCAGATGAGACCAAAATGGAGCTCTTTGGCATCAACTCGCCGTGTTTGGAAGAGGAGGAATGCTGCCTATGACCCCAATAACACCATCCCCACCATCAAACATGGAGGTGGAAACATTATGCTTTGGGGGTGTTTTTCTGCTAAGGGGACAGGACAACTTCACCGCATCAAAGGGACGATGGACGGGGCCATGTACCGTCAAATCTTGGGTGAGAACCTCCTTCCCTCAGCCAGGGCATTGAAAATGGGTCGTGGATGGGTATTCCAGCATGACAATGACCAAAAACACACGGCCAAGGTAAAAAAGGAGTGGCTAAAGAAGAAGCACATTAAGATCCTGGAGTGGCCTAGCCAGTCTCCAGACCTTAATCCCATAGAAAATCTGTGGAGGGAGCTGAAGGTTCGAGTTGCCAAACGTCAGACTCGAAACCTTAATGACTTGGAGAAGATCTGCAAAGAGGAGTGGGACAAAATCCCTCCTGAGATGTGTGCAAACCTGGTGGCCAACTACAAGAAACGTCTGACCTCTGTGATTGCCAACAAGGGTTTTGCCACCAAGTACTAAGTCATGTTTTGCAGAGGGGTCAAATACTTATTTCCCTCATTTAAAATGCAAATCAATTTATGACATTTGACATGCGTTTTTCTGGATTTTGTTGTTATTCTGTCTCTCACTGTTCAAATAAACCTACCATTAAAATTATAGACGGATCATGTCTTTGTCAGTGGGCAAACGTACAAAATCAGCAGGGGATCAAATACTTTTTTCCCACTGTATAGAGCTAAAATGTATGTCTCGTCAATGTCACATATTCCCTACACAATTTGTTACGTCAGCCAAAGGTGTGTGTTTACTGAGTTTGCTACTCTCTTCCCATAGAGTATTGTTGTCTGTCCATTGTTGTTTCCCATTCTAATGGGATCTGAATGATGGGGTTATAGAGTTGTCCGCAACATGTCAATGCCCTTGTACTCTCCAAAGGTACATCTTTAAGAATGAGAAGAGGGTCGGCATTCAGGAGCTGGGACCACGCTTCACTCTGAAACTCCGATCATTACAGAAGGGGACCTTTGACTCCAAGTTTGGGGAATATGAGTGGGTTCTCAAGGTGAGTTGCTCAGTCCTGTTTTGTTCTTTAATTGTGGAACAATTGAAACTGACAGTGACTGCTCGTTTAGCAAAAGCAGTAGAACAGTATACCTTTACAATAGCACTGTGGGAGTAAAGCTCAATTTGGAATAATTCCTCATCTCTGCAACCCATAACCAAATCTCGTGTGATTTGGTTTTGAGGGAGAAGTTGAGATCAGTGCTGTAGTGGAGGGTGAATTCCTTTTGCGCACCTTTTTTGTGTTGACTCACTTTTTGCCGGAAAATGCATTGAAAAAATACATTGAAAATAGACAAAGGTAGTGTTACTTTACTCACCGCGAAGGGCGATCAATGTTTACCCACCAATTATAATTTTTTACCACTACATCACTGATTTTTAGATATTGGACTAGTGTGAGTGGCAGAATCAGGGCAGATCCTCTTTGGTAGCAAAATAATTCCTAAATTTGCTTTTATACTTTTCAGCGACATGAAAATGACGTCTGCAGAAGGAGGTTCAACCTTTGAGTGAAATGTCAACATCATCCACATGAGACATTTGCTACAATGAATACCAGTTTGTGTCAGATTTTGTCCAGGCAAGAATTGCGGTCGTGCCTTTGACCATGCAAGTCTCTTAAAATGTCACAACTTGTCGTATGTTGTAATTTTAATTTGATGGCCTCTTGTTCACATTTGATGAACAGTCTTTGTGAAAGAGAAAAGCAGTCTGATAGTCTGGCTTTGGTAAAAACACTTGTGTTACCTTTTTATTTGCTTTAGAGAAAACATTCATCTGTACCAGTATTTCATATTAAGTAAAACATGTACGTACTCTGAAATGTTAGTCATTTATTATCAAAGACATGTAAAATTTTGTACAACCATGTGGTATGCAATTTCCTCTTGACTTTACAGTGTCTTTAAGGGGCACCACGAGATGCGTAGCACGTCGCATTGAAGAACAAAGGAGCTGATTCGCTGACACTGCCATTCCAAAATGGCTGCTGTGTCTACTGCTAGCTAGCATATGGACGCAAAGGGCAATTTTCCAGGGGAAAAAACTGTATTTCAATCTTCTCGATGGATCAGTGTGAATGAAGGTAAAATTGAGGGCAATGGCATATCCCATCCCTGCATTGAGGTACGTTTTCTGACCCATATCTTGTGCTGGCTCCATGGTGTTAATGTAATAACCTTGATTGCGTTCCGACCTCAGTGCAGCTCAGTGTAAAAAAGTGTAACTGTAGGGTCGGTATCTTCTGGCAACTCTTCTACTGCATATGTTGTTGGTTTGCGGTGGTTCTGTTGCATGAGCTCCTCTCAATGAACTTGGGGAAGGCCTGGCAGCAGAACTAATCAGTTGGACGGGCCTTTGATTTCCATAGGGGGGGGGGCTTACAATTTATCCTACCATTTCTACCGACCTTCGTGCCAGTTTTAAATTATTTTTATATGCACATTTTCGTGGAACAGTTTAATTTCATTAACGTTTTCGTTTATCAAAATGATTGTCACGTGGTTAATCATAATCTGAATTTTAAATGATGAATCTAAAAGTAAAACTTCTAAGGCGAGCGCACCAGCCTTTGCCATATGGACACATTGATGGCCTACACTGTGATCCCATTGGCGGCTAAAGAAATGAGCACATCGAACTCAGAGATAGTTTATAAGCCAATGCAGCACTAGACCTATAACGTCCATCGTCAACTAAGTAAAATACATAGGCCTAAATTCCAGATCTTTCAAATAACATTAATCTCTACCCAGCCTGTCAGACAGCTGTTTCCACTGGATATATGGGATCATCAGATCATATGTTCGTCTTTCACAGCGAGGCTTGGTGATTATCGAGGACGGGAGAGTTGGAAAGATTTTTCAAATACTGTGAAGAACTATTATTCGCAAAGGATAATAAAAACAAAAACACTTGACTTACTGTGAGGTGAAGAAAAAAAAGAATGAGGAACTCAGTTTATTAGTGGTGGACGCGATAATCAGGAATCCGACATCCCAAATGGGCACTTTCCTCCATATGCACGCATCAGGCCAGGTAGGCCTTATTCTATGCATGTTCAGGCGCGCAAGCTCCCTCTGTATGTTCCTAGATAGAAACCAGACACATGCTCACATGGAGCACATCAAACAAAAAATAATGCAAAAAAAAATGACCATAAATGATGGTTATGAAATAAACCAAAACTTGTTTCTCACAAGTGTAGCAGGTTGTGAACTCCGATAATGAGACCGGTAGGCTAAATGACTAATTAATACATGCATTAACAGAAATTCATGTAACCAAATGAGGGAGGACTAACGGTACATTTTCTAGACCTACGACATATGTAATGGGGAATTGATAACAAATATACAATCAAAGGGCAAACAATTAACACAATGAATGAGCAAGAATAGGCGGGAGACAGCTGAGCGCGTTCTGGAGAGCTGAGTGCATGTATTCTGGAGAGAGACGTGCCTGAACACTTAACACACATTTTAGATGCCCTTTTACTGACAGCCGCAACTCAATCAGCTAGGCATATTGCCACAATCTCTGCCCAAATTGCGGGCTTCCCAGATAGGCATAGGCCTACGCACTTGTGATTCGAAAGAATCCCACAGCGCTCCTGTAAGTCGCTCTGGATAAGAGCGTCTGCTAAATGACTAAAATGTAAAAAATGTAAATGTAAGCATAAAAAAAAAGCGAATGATCCTCTGTGGCTACGTCATGCTCTCTGGTGAAGTATTCTCAAAGGAGTAATTATGTAATTTTGCCTACATCTATTTGCTTTAGGGGAAGCCAGCATCCGAACCGTGCAATTGCCAACTGTCCATTCCAATTCGCAAGAGCCTGAAACCAGAGATCTGTATATAATGACGAGATGCTCATGTTTCCGCCCTAACAATGTGAGTTATTGTCCTAAAGGCAGGAAGGCAGGCTACAAGTTTAGGTCTGCATACTATGCCCATAAAAATGCATTAGGCGTTATCTGGACAGATTTTGGCGAGAGTAAGCCCTCTTGTTTCGCCGCCTCTTCCTCGCTGCAGAAACTTTCGCCGGAGAAGCATCCAAGCGAGCCAAACAGCGCCCCTCTGTCTTACTACATGTAGCACATGTATCTGATCCTGTCTAGCCAGAAAATGTATGACATGTCATACTCTTTTCGTCCAGACAGAATCAGATACATGGTCTACACATACTGAGACGGTGGGGGCGCTGTTTTGCTCGATCGGATGCTTTATCTGAGATTGATGCGTCTTTCTGTTGGCGCGCGTCTCGGTCAAATAAATGATCATTTGGACCGGTAAGGAGGTACGGTAGGGCGGGCCAGGCCTCCTAAGGTCCGCCCACAACGCCGGTCCTGGTGAAGGCCCTCATGGAAAGATTAGAAACCTACAAAAAGAGGGAAAAGCTGTGGATTATTACAATTCAAATGAGCAGTTGTACATTTCAGAATTTGAAAGTTAAATGACATTAAAACATTTTAACCCAAATATTGAATTGTGAAAAAGAACCAATCTGTGCTGTTGGATTTCAGGATATTTTTGGATGACGTTATTTTGTGTTTGTTAAATATTTAATTGTTGTTTGGGAAAAACAAATGGCTATGTAGGCTACTCTGAAAGACCTGTATGTCACTCGCGTGTGTTTTAAATGAGCAGACTTTCTGTGGTCTGAATTACCTGGCTACCCAAACTCCATGCTCCGGCCAAACACTACGCCACGACCACGGACGTTAGTTTCTTCTCCGCAATGAGTCTGGAACTGAGTACCTCCCCGACAATTTCTAGAATGGAAATCCTTTCGAAACCGTCTGATTGGTCACAGAAACCGATGGGTTGGGCCAGAGCCAGAACACTTGTGAGTAAAGCGTTTTTACATTTCGTCATTGGCTTTGATACTCTGATTGGTTAGAGATTATCCAATCGCTGATGACTTTGTTTTGTACAATACCCCTCATTCTCACATCAAGGCACTGCTTCAAGGCCTTTCTCTCGTTTCCGGCGGGGGACATCAGGGAAATCCTACATCCAGTGTATGGTCAAAGAAAGTACAGTAGAAATAGTGCAAACCAAGAGCAAGTCCTGTTGTAGCGTACCTCTGCCGTATATAAAAATGGGGGAAATATGCTTACTTTCCTTATGAAACACCGTTTTCCACCACCATGCTAGAGTTGCTAAATGCTAATCCCGGATGTTGTGTATCGCGTTCAGCCAATCGGGTTGAAACTGACCGGGGTTCCGTTTCTTTCACACCTGCTGCATTAGCATTGCATTAGTGGAAAACAAGACTGTTCTCAGGGCAGACCTGGTTGTTTAGCATTTTAGCTAACACTAACCCTTTACCTAACCTTAACCTAATTCTCCTAACCTGCTACGAAAAGTCACTTCTGCTAGTCAAAACCGGCAGACCCGCCCTGAGAACAGTCTTGGTTTCATCTAATGCGATACAGCGCTGCGTTAGGTTAGCGGTGAAAAATTACTGCTGCAACCTGATTGGCTGAACACGATGCACAACATCCGGGACTAGCATTTGGTGGTGGTGGTAGAAAATTATGTTTCATAAGGAAAGTATGCATATTTTCGCCGGTTCTATTTCCCGCAATCTCGACACTAAATAAAGTTGAGGAAATCAAAGCCTGTGCAGCCTGAATGGAGAATGTTTTAGGTACGAACTGGTCCACGAGGGTTTACGAATGTATTGCTGGCTGCAGACAATGCATTTGGACAGTAAGATGAAACGACTCGATATTGCCATCTGCCGGCCTTTGGTCTAACCACGCTGTAACTAACGTTACCCCATACTCCTGATGCCAGCTAGCCAAATGTTCACTTGCTAGCTAGCTAAACAGTTATCATCATCGCTTGCCTAACAGGCTAGCTAGCTTAAGCTTTAATTCCTAACCTTGCTTGCCATGGTCAGCTAGCCAAATGTTTCGCTTCCTGGCTAGCTAAACTGTTATTGTCGTCGCTAGCATAACAGGCTAGCTAGCTTAATTCCTAACCTTGCTTCCCGTGGCATTGGCTACTAGCTAGCAGGCTAACCAAACACACCAGACGACAGGTTCGATAGGATGTAGCCATTGAGAATGATAGAGGCCTCTAGTGGCAAAAAGACTGTATTAGCATGGGCAGCGCCATTGAGGGCTTCCACCATTTTAATATTGTCTACTGGGTGGGACTTCCAACTTCATTGGCTGATCCCTCCTGGTGACCCTGTTGGAGTCATTTTCAACTGGGTCATCAGGAGGGAGCAGACAATCTTGAAGAAGAAAATGTACTACTTCAAAATGGAGCTGGCCTCAATGGCGCTGGCCATGCTGTCACAGACACTATAATGGCACAGATACAAAGATGAGTCTTATCTATCTCTACAGATCAGGGTTTCCAGTTAAGAAAATGTGGTGCCAGACAACATTACTGGCCATTTGAGAAATTTACCGGACCCATATGCATTGGATGCATAACCCATTAGGGCGTCCACCCATGGTGCTCAGAATGACAGATCACATTTAGATTATGCTAATACATCTTAACAGAACATGCCAATTATGTAATGAAGCAGCCAATGAAACTTCAATTTCAAACATTTGTCAAAATGCAATTAGTGGGAAAACACCATTCTAAACAGCGCACCTCTTGAAAACACCATTCTAAACAGCGCACCTGATAGCGGTTCAATATGTGACAAAGATGAAAATCTCTATTATAAACTTAGAAAGAGGGTGACTCTAAAGATGCAACAACTAGGATGGGTTGCTAATATGACTAGGATTGTGCCTTTGGCTTCTGGACAATGAAAGAAAGTTTTTTTTTTTTTTTTATTTCACCTTTATTTAACCAGGTAAGCCAGTTGAGAACAGGTTCTCATTTACAACTGCGACCTGGCCAAGATAAAGCAAAGTAGTGCAATAAAAACAACACAGAGTTACATATGGGGTAAAGAAAAAAAACATAAAGTCAGAAAATACAACAGAAAATATATATACAGTGTGTGCAAATGTAGCAAGTTATGGAGGTAAGGCAATAAATGGGCTATAGTGCAGAATAATTACAATAGTATTAACACTGGAATGCTAGATGTGCAAGAGATTATGTGCAAATAGAGATACTGGGGTGCAAAAGAGCAAATTAAATAACAATATAGGGATGAGGTAGTTGGGTGGGCTAATTTCAGATGGGCTGTGTACAGGTGCAGTGATCGGTAAGGTGCTCTGACAACTGATGCTTAAAGTTATTGGGGGAGATAAGAGTCTCCAGCTTCAGAGATTTTTGCAATTCGTTCCAGTCATTGGCAGCAGAGAACTGGAAGGAATGGCGGCCAAAGGAGGTGTTGGCTTTGGGAATGACCAGTGAGATATACCTGAAAACCAATAGAACAGGAGAGAAATGGCATAGCGGTGGGTCCTATAAGGAAGTAAATGGAAATACATTTGCCAAAGTTATATAATTACTCCTGTCTATACAGAAATACATAAAATACTTCACCAGAAAGCATGACTTAGCCACAGAGGAATCAAGGATCTTTAGCTTCTTTAAAAGAATAGCTGTGGATTGTTGCAAATCAGAAGCTCGTAGGCCTATGCCTATTTGGGAAGCCCGCAATTTGGACAGCACACGCGGCAATAGGCCTAGCTGGTTGAGTTGCGGCTGTCAGTGAAAAGCATCTAAAATATGTGTGAAGATCATGTCTCTTGAGTATAATTGAACATGTTGAGACAAGAAGAAGGGGAGGGATGTGTTGTGAAGATATAAGCAAGTCTCTCTCCAGAATGGCTCAGCTGTCTCCTGCCAATTCTTGGGCATTCATTGTTTAATTGTGTGACTTGTTTGCCCTTTAATTTATTTTGATAAATTTCTCATTACATGTCACCAGTAGTAAATGTACTGTTAATCCCCATCATTTGGATTTGAAAATGTATGCACTCGCTGGATAAGAGCGTCTGCTAAATTACTTAAATGTAAAATGTAAAGTGTTGGTCTCATATTTCATGAGCTGGTCATACCTGTATGCATTTTGGGGTATATTGAGACAGAATGGGCAGTATTGAGATGTGCTTTATTATCATATGGTACCCTAGATGATAACTACACCAAATTTCCCACAGAACAACGATACCCATTGGAAAAGTTTCAGAGTCATCATAGATTTAGTGTAAAATCTGTCACAGCAGCCTATTTTCAAGTTGGCCACCATTAATTTCAATGTGGAGGAACTGAATTGATTTTTCAATGACATAAAGGAATAGATATTGGTGTAATAAGACCAACAAAGGCTGAACATGTCTGTTACTGTGAGGAAAATGCTAAAAGATAGCTCAGAGATGTGAGTTACAGTATATGTATTTAGCAAAATATTACCAGAGTGTCTGCTAAATTACTTAAATGTACAGTAATAATGGCAAAAAAATAACATGACAACACTGAAAATACGGTCTGAGATTAAGACTGGTTTAGGATATCTTTTACGTTTTCTTCTATGAGATAATATCAGTCATTGAGGGAGATTTTTTTAGTGGACTATGAGATAAAACTGGGTTAATCACGAACATAGAGTTAGAATTCTTTGTTGCTAGGCAAAGAACTTAATTGGGTCATTTCACTGTGTGTGTGTGGGTGAAGTGGGAATCTGACCTAGGGTCGAATTGCTCGCTCTTACTTAAATCCATGGCTGTCCTACCTTATCAGAGACTGAAACCAGACCGTGGCCTAATGCATCTCTACTCAAACAAAGGTTCTGAGAGCTGGGGTTGAACAGAGTTTAAACTAAACATTAGTGTTTTTGTAAGATAAGGGATTGATTGATTGTATTACTATTGATTCTGAACTGAATGAAAGTCGAATTTAGCCGCCATCATAGACAAAGGAAGTAGGCGGAGCAATAAAGAGCGGGAAACTGAAGAGGGAGGGGTTTTGAGCTAGAAGGGATGAGAATGTGACTATATATAGACCTCCTCCAGAAAATCACATTGTATGATTTTTAAGTAATGAATTTGCATTTTATTGCATGACATAAGTATTTGATACATCAGAAAAGCAGAACTTAATATTTGGTACAGAAACCTTTGTTTGCAATTACAGAGATCATACGTTTCCTGTAGGTCTTGACCAGGTTTGCACACACTGCAGCAGGGATTTTGGCCCACTCCTCCATACAGACCTTCTCCAGATCCTTCAGGTTTCGGGGCTGCCGCTGGGCAATACGGACTTTCAGCTCCCTCCAAAGATTTTCTATTGGGTTCAGGTCTGGAGACTGGCTAGGCCACTCCAGGACCTTGAGATGCTTCTTACGGAGCCACTCCTTAGTTTCCCTGGCTGTGTGTTTCGGGTCGTTGTCATGCTGGAAGACCCAGCCACGACCCATATTCAATGCTCTTACTGAGGGAAGGTGCAGTCGTCCTGTCCCCTTTGCAGAAAAGCATCCCCAAAGAATTATGTTTCCACCTCCATGCTTCACGGTTGGGATGGTGTTCTTGGGGTTGTACTCATCCTTCTTCTTCCTCCAAACACGGTGAGTGAAGTTTAGACCAAAAAGCTCTATTTTTGTCTCATCAGACCACATGACCTTCTCCCATTCGTC
Source organism: Coregonus clupeaformis (assembly GCF_020615455.1). NCBI lineage: Eukaryota > Metazoa > Chordata > Actinopteri > Salmoniformes > Salmonidae > Coregonus > Coregonus clupeaformis. The sequence goes on along the minus strand of NC_059217.1, from coordinate 33,461,366 downwards.
CTCTGGATCATCCAGATGGTCATTGGCAAACTTCAGACGGGCCTGGACATGCGCTGGCTTGAGCAGGGGGACCTTGTGTGCGCTGCAGGATTTTAATCCATGACGGCGTAGTGTGTTACTAATGGTTTTCTTTGAGACTGTGGTCCCAGCTCTCTTCAGGTCATTGACCAGGTCCTGCCATGTAGTTCTGGGCTGATCCCTCACCTTCCTCATGATCATTGATGCCCCACAAGGTGAGATCTTGCATGGAGCCCCAGACCGAGGGTGATTGACCGTCATCTTCAACTTCTTCCATTTTCTAATAATTGCGCCAACAGTTGTTGCCTTCTCACCAAGCTGCTTGCCTATTGTCCTGTAGCCCATCCCATCCTTGTGCAGGTCTACAATTTTATCCCTGATGTCCTTACACAGCTCTCTGGTCTTGGCCATTATGGAGAGGTTGGAGTCTGTTTGATTGAGTGTGTGGACAGGTGTCTTTTATACAGGTAACGAGTTCAAACAGGTGCAGTTAATACAGGTAATGAGTGAAGAACAGGAGGGCTTCTTAAAAAAAAACTAACAGGTCTGTGAGAGCCGGAATTCTTACTGGTTGGTAGGTGATCAAATACTTATGTCATGCAATAAAATGCAAATTAATTACTTAAAAATCATACAATGTGATTTTCTGGATTTCTAGATTCCGTCTCTCACCATTGAAGTGTACCTATGATAAAAATTACAGACCTCTACATGCTTTGTAAGTAGGAAAACCTGCAAAATCGGCAGTGTATCAAATACTTGTTCTCCCCACTGTATAGTCTTATTCAAACATCATTCAGAAAACTAGCAACAGACTGTCTTCATTCAATAATTGTCAACATGAACTGCACCACTGGTTAGTTGAAGTAATCTCTTAAATAATGGTACCTCACCTGTTTTTGACTGGGGTCACTGGGGAACAGTTATAGCCGTGGAATTAGTGTTTCCCTTTTCACTGTCAGATAGAGCATCAGCTCACAGTGTACATCTACGTTCCAAGACAGTAATCTCAATATAATAGAGATAGGTGAGAACTTGGGATGGAGAATCTTAGCATGGAATCGGGTGACCTCATGCACTTCCTCAAAATACACTCCATGTTCCTCTACATGAAGAATCTTCATCTCATTCCTCATGTAAGGTTTGGTCCCTGCACAACACTATAAAAAGGAGATAGAAAGACAAATGTTGTATTATTCACCAAACTAAAACATTAAGAATATGCAGTGCAAGATCACAGTAAACTCAAACTCCAAGAATAGTTCATTAATTAATTCAGAAACAGAAACTCAGTTATATGGAAATGTCTTTCTGAATACTATTTTTATATTATTTTACCTAAACAGACACAGTGTGGCAGATGAACTTCCTCCAGTTCACCTAACTCCATAGTGATGTCCAGCAATGGACCACCTTGTGAGTCCTGAATGAATTTCAGATGTTGACTATAGGGTTCCCAGTTCCTGAAGTGATACTTCAGAATGACATCTCTCTCACAAAATGCTTCACAGAGTTCAAGTAACAGACACATCCCAACATCAACTGTTCAGAGGAGACTGCATGAATCAGGCCTTCATGGTGGAATTGCTGCAAAGAAACCACTACTAAAGGACACCAATAATAAGAAGAGACTTGCTTGGGCCAAGAAACACGAGCAATGGACATTAGACCTGTGGAAATCTGTCCATTGGTCGGATGAGTACAAATTTGAGATTTTTGGTTCCAACCGCCGTGTCTTTGTGAGACGCAGAGTAGGTGAACGGATGATCTCTGCATGTGACGTTCCCACCGTGAAGCATGGAGGAGGAGGTGTGATGGTGTGGGGGGGGGGCTTTGCTGTTGATAGTGTCTGTGATTTATTTAGAATTCAAGGCACACTTAACCAGCATGGCTACCACAGCATTCTGCAGCGATATGCCATCCCATCTGGTTTGCGCTTAGTGGGACTATCATTAGTTTTTCAACAGGACAATGACCCAAAACTCACCTCCAGGCTGTGTAAGGGCTATTTGACCAAGAAGGAGAGTGATGGAGTGCTGCATCAGATAACCTGGCCTCCACAATCACCCGACCTCAACCCAACTATTGACATGTTGAATGCACCGAGCTACTGGCGCACAGCTTTGTTGCATTATAACCTGTAATGCAATCCAATTTTTATTTGGATTTCATGTAATGGACATACACAAAATAGTCCAAATTGGTGAAGTGAAATGAAAAAAATAACTTGTTTAAAAAAATTCAACAAAATTAATAACGGAAAAGTGGTGCATGCATATGTATTCACCCCCTTTGCTATGAAGCCCCTAAATAAGATCTGGTGCAACCAATTACCTTCAGAAGTCACATAATTAGTTAGATTGCACACAGGTGGACTTTATTTAAGTGTCACATGATCTCAGTATATATACACCTGTTCTGAAAGGCCCCAGAGTCTGCAACACCAATAAGCAAGGGGCACCACAAAGCAAGTGGCACCATGAAGACCAAGGAGCTCTCCAAACAGGTCAGGGACAAAGTTGTGGAGAAGTTCAGAGCAGGGTTGGGTTATAAAAAAATATCAGAAACGTTGAACATCCCACGGAGCACCATTAAATCCATTATTAAAAAATTGAAAGAATATGACACCACAACAAACCTGCCAAGAGAGGGCCGCCCACTAAAACTCACAGACCAGGCAAGGAGGGCATTAATCAGAGAGGCAACAAAGATAACCCTGAAGGAGCTGCAAAGCAAAGTATCTGTCCATAGGAACACTTTAAGCCGTACACTCCACAGAGCTGGGCTTTACGGAAGAGTGGCCAGAAAAAAGCCATTGCTTAAAGAGAAAAATAAGCAAACACGTTTGGTGTTCGCCAAAAGGCATGTGGGAGACTCCCCAAACATATGTAAGAAGGTACTCTGGTCAGATGAGACTAAAATTGAGCTTTTTGGCCATCAAGAAAAACGCTATGTCTGGCGCAAACCCAACACCTCTCATCACCCCGAGAACACCATCTCCACAGTGAAGCATGGTGGTGGCAACATCACGCTGTGGATATGTTTTTTATTGACAGGGACTGGGAAACTGGTCAGAATTGAAGGAATGATGGATGGCACTAAATACAGGGAAATTCTTGAGGGAAACCTGTTTCAGTCTTCCAGAGATTTGAGACTGGCAACACTCGAGTGGTTTAAGGGGAAACATTTAAATGTCTTGGAATGGCCTAGTCAAAGCCCAGACCTCAATCCAATTGAGAATCTGTGGTGTGACTTAAAGATTGCTATACACCAGTGGAACCCATCCAACTTGAAGGAGCTGGAGCAGTTTTGCCTTGAAGAATGGGCAAATATCCCAGTGGCTAGATGTGGCAAACTTATAGAGACATACCCCAAGAGACTTGCAGCTGTAATTGCTGCAAAAGGTGGCTCTACAAAGTATTGACTTTGGGGGGGTGAATATTTATGCACGCTCAGTTTTTTTTGTCTTATTCCTTGTTTGTTTCATAAGAAAAAATATTTTCCATCTTCAAAGTGGTAGGCATGTTGTGTAAAACAAATGATACAAACCCCCAAAAAATCAATTTTAATTCCAGGTTGTAAGGCAACAAAATAGGGAAAATGCCAAGGGGGGTGAATACTTTCGCACGTCACTGTATGTGGTAGAGGTGGAATAGGGGCCTGAGGGCACACAGTGTGTTGTGAAATCTGTGAATGTATTGTAATGTTTTTAAAATTGTATGAACTGCCTTAATTTTGCTGGACCCCAGCAGCTAATGGGGATCCATAATAAATACAAATACAAACTGAGATGGTTTGGGATGAGTTGGACCGCAGAGTGAAGGAAAAGCAGCCAACAAGTGCTCAGCATATGTGGGAACTCCTTCAAGACTGTTGGAAAAGCATTCCTCATGAAGTTGGTTGAGAGAATGCCAAGAGTGTGCAAAGCCGTCATCAAGGCAAAAGGTGGCTACTCTTCTGTAACAGACCAGGGATGGGTGAATACATATGCATGCACCACCTTTCAGTTATTTATTTCATTTCACTTCACCAATTTGGACTATTTTGTGTATGTCCATTACATGAAATCCAAATAAAAATCCCTTTAAATTACAGGTTATAATGCAACAAAATAGGAAAAATGCCAAGGGGGATGAATACTTTTTCAATGCACTGTATACAAAGCTTTAAGAATAATGTTATGCATTAAGACAATAACAGAAGGACACATAATTAACCAATGTTAAAAACAAACTAACTCACTCAAGATATTTAACCTTAGTTTTATATATTTTGTTTCTGCATATTTACCAAGATTTTCAAATAATGTCAAAAACATACACATAATAAGTTAAAATAATACAATATATAAACAATATAAAGACACAGTGGAGACTGAAGAAAGTTAACTCACACAAGTGTCTGTATGTTGCAGAGTGGACTGGTTAGTCCAATACAGAGCAGCTTCACTCCTCTGTCTCCCAGGTCATTGTTGCAGAGGTCCAATTCTCTCAGGTGGGAGTTTGATAAATAATAATAATATGCCATTTAGCAGACGCTTTCATCCAAAGCGACTTACAGTCACGCGTGCATACATTTTTGTGTATGGGTGGTCCCGGGGATCGAACCCACTACCTTGGCGTTACAAGCGCCGTGCTCTACCAGCTGAGCTACAGAGGACCACGATGTCTGCAGAGCTGAGGCCAGAGTCTCACAGGATTTATATGTGAGTTCACAGCCATCCAGTCTGGAGAGAGGAGATAATATGTTAGATAAACCAAGCCTTCATTATAATGATACTATATACATCAACACAATAACAGAACTTACAGGTTTTCACTTTTGGCAGCAACCTCTGATAACTTTCCCTTAATGTGTTGTATGTCTTCAGGTCAAACTCGTCCAGTACCTCCTCTGACATAAGCAACAGATAGCCCAGGGTTGAACATTAGTGAGGTTTTAGGACCGTTTCTGAAAGAGTTCCTGATCGCATGGCGTTCTGCATGTCTTCAACTAGAGAGTTGACACCGAGTTCATTCAGACAGTGGAAGAAGTTGATGATCCTTTCTGGTGAAGATTCCTTCTTGATCTTGTCTGAAAGGTACCTGACTGTTCTCGTAACTGTTTCCTCATTGCTCTGTGTTGTACTTCCTGTCTGTGTCAGAAGGCCTCGTAACAGATTCTGATTGGACTGCAGTGAGATGCCAAGAAGGAAGTGGAGGAACAGGTCCAGATGGCCATTCTCACTCTTCAAGGCCTGGTCCACTGCAATCCTGTGTAAGTCAGACAATTTGATAGACTCCTTCTCTTCATCCTCATCATTACTAGTGGGGGAGAAAACATATTCCTCCTTTCCCAGACATGATTCTAAAGCATGCACTGCTGCTAGAAACTCCTGAATGCTCAGATGCACAAAACTGAATACTTTCTCTTGGTACAGCCCAGATTCTTCTTTAAATATCTCTGTACACAATGCTGAGTACTCTGTTGCCTCTGTGACATCAATGCCACACTCTCTCAGGTCCTCCTCATAGAAGATCAGGTTGCCCTTCTGCAGCTGTTGGAAAGACAGCTTTGCCAGTTTCAGGATCATCTCTTTGTCTGACTGAGACAGTTCCTTTGGGTTTGTCTCTGTGGCTTTGTTGTACTACTTGTTCTTCACAATTATTTGGATGCGCATGAAGTGTGTGTACATCTTGGTCAGAGTTTTGGGGACTTCATCCTTCTCTGGCTCTTTCAGCATCATCTCAAGGACAGTGGCTGATATCCAACAGAAGACTGGCATGTGGCACATGATGTGGAGGCTCCTTGATGTCTTCATGTATTTGATGATTTCATTGGCCAGATACTGATCTGCGATTTTCTTCCTGAAGTACTCCTCCTTCTGTAAATCATTGAACCCTTGTACCTCTGTCACCTGGTCAACACACTCGTGAGGGAACTGATTGGCTGCTGCAGGACGTGTGGTTATCCAGAGGAGAGCAGAGGGAAGCAGATTCCCCTTGATAAGGTTTGTCAGCAGCACGTCCACTGAGGTTGGCTTCGTGACATCACAGCGGCTCTCGTTGTTCTGGAAGTCTAGAGGAAGTCGACACACATCCAGACCATCAAAAATTAAAACAGCTTTGGTTTCACCATCTTCAATGCTGTCAATCTCTTTCAGCTCTGAGAAGTAGTGGGAAAGAAGTTGCATCAGACTATTTTGGTCCTTTTTCAGGTTCAGATTACGGAAAGGAAGAGGAAACATGAAATAAATGTCCTGATTTGCTTTTCCCTCAGCCCAGTCAAGGATGACCTTCTGTACAGAGACTGTTTTTCCAATGCCAGCGATTCCTTTTGTCAACACAGTTCTGATAGGTTTGTCTTGTCCAGGTAAAGGCTTGAAGATGTCGTTGCATTTGATTGGGGTCTCTTGTGTGGTTTGTTTCTTGGATGACACCTCGATCTGTCTCACCTCATGTTCATTATAGACCCCTCCCCTTCCACCCTCTGTGATGTAGAGCTCTGTGTAGATGTCATTTGAGAAAGTTTGGTTTCCATGGTTTACAATTCCTTCAGATATTTGTTGATACTTCTGTTTCAGTTTAGTCTTAATGTCTTGTTGGGCTGTCAGAAGAGTTTGATCTGTAGGAAAATAATGACAGTTGGGACTCATAAATTCATGTGTGTGCATGCATGCATCGTGTGTGTGTATGTGTGTGTGTGTGTGTGTGTGTGTGTGTGTGTGTGTGTGTGTGTGTGTGTTTGTGTGTGTGCGTGTGTGAGAGGGGCCTTTGAACCCTACTTTGTAATTTTGTATGAAACACAGTCTTACTTCTTATGTCCAGAAGGTTGTGTGTGATCTTTAATGGCCCCTCTCTGCCTAAACTCGCCACTTTCTTTTTGTCATCTGGTAATGGTTCCTGGCTGAAAGTAGTTGGCTGACCCACTGACTGATCACGCTTCATTGATAGCAGGCTGGACTTTCAACAACTCTATAGTGGAACTCCTATAATTCCCAATGTTTATTTTAAAGCTACAGTCTGTAATTGGCAAATAGATTTTTGGCCTTTTAAATTAATGATATAGGCCTACATTTTATGTAATATGGGAATACTTTTCTCTTTAATTAGTTTTCATATATTTAATAGACTAGTATATTTTTACAATTAATCTCTTACCTAATCTCTCTCTCACACACACACACACACACCTCACCTTAACAGATGTGACTACACCACATTTACAACACCTCACCTTAACATATGTGACTACACCACATTTACAACACCTCACCTTAACAGATGTGACTACACCACATTTACAACACCTCACCTTAACAGATGTGACTACACCACATTTACAACACCTCACCTTAACATATGTGACTACACCACATTTACAACACCGCACCTTAACAGATGTGACTACACCACATTTACAACACCTCACCTTAACATATGTGACTACACCACATTTACAACACCGCACCTTAACAGATGTGACTACACCACATTTACAACACCGCACCTTAACAGATGTGACTACACCACATTTACAACACCGCACCTTAACAGACGTGACTACACCACATTTACAACACCTCACCTTAACAGATGTGACTACACCACATTTACAACACCTCACCTTAACAGATGTGACTACACCACATTTACAACACCTCACCTTAACAGACGTGACTACACCACATTTACAACACCTTACCTTAACAGACGTGACTACACCACATTTACAACAAGTCACCTTAACAGATGTGACAACTCCACATTTACAACACCTCACCTTAACAGATGTGACTACACCACATTTACAACACCTCACCTTAACAGATGTGACTACACCACATTTACAACACCGCACCTTAACAGATGTGACTACACCACATTTACAACACCGCACCTTAACAGATGTGACTACACCACATTTACAACACCTCACCTTAACAGATGTGACTACACCACATTTACAACACCTCACCTTAACAGATGTGACTACACCACATTTACAACACCTTACCTTAACAGATGTGACTACACCACATTTACAACACCGCACCTTAACAGACGTGACTACACCACATTTACAACACCGCACCTTAACAGATGTGACTACACCACATTTACAACACCTCACCTTAACAGATGTGACTACACTACATTTACAACACCTCACCTTAACAGATGTGACTACATCACATTTACAACACCTCACCTTAACAGACGTGACTACACCACATTTAAAACACTGCACCTTAACAGACGTGACTACACCACATTTACAACACCGCACCTTAACAGACGTGATTACAGCAAGTTGATGATATAAAGACCAAAGATATGATGTAGTATATATTTAGAATATATTACAATAAAGATATGTTGTATTTAGAATATATTACAATAAAGATATGCTGTATGTAGAATATATTACAATAAAGATATGCTGTGGTGTATATTTAGAATATATTACAATAAAGATAGGCTGTATTTAGAATATATTACAAGAAAGATATACTGTGGTATATATTTAGAATATATTACAATAAATATATGCTGTATTTAGAATATATTACAATAATGATATGCTGTATTTAGAATATATTACAATAAAGATATTCTATAGTATATATTTAGAATGTATTACAATAAAGACATGCTGTGGTTAGGGCTGTTGCGGTGACCATATTACCGCCACACCGGTGGTCACGAGTCATGAAGGCAGTCAAATTCCACGTTAAATAGGCTTCTCCAGGCTCTGATGCTGCTGATGGTCATTAGTAGCCTACCAAACTTGCTAACTGCCTGGTACTCAGCACTCTATTGTCCCTCTAATCACTCTGACATCAATGCAAATGTAATCGAAAATCTAATCAAACACTTCATGAGAGACCATGAGCTCATGTTGCGCATCATTTCAATAGGCTACGCAATTGCGCGTGAAAACAGAGTGATGGCCTCTACTAAAAATAGGAGGATCAGCTTTCTATAGGCTAGGCCTGCTATATTTATTTCTCAGCTTTCCTAATATTAAGCACATTGCTTATATTTACAACAGGAGTATAGCCTACCTGGCTGGCATGAAAATAAACCAAGGGGAAACGTGTCCTCCATTTGCTATTTAAGTGCATAGATGACATGTATTTTTTCCTGCTGACCCTGTTTCGATACAGGAGCATGATAATGGTCCATTCTAAATCAAAATAAATGTCACACATATATTATTTAGTATTTGTAAAGACAAGATTAAATCAAGAATAGTCTGATGGGTGAAGCAGGCAAGTAGATTAATATTTTGTGCAAATGGGGGATATGATGGACACGCTTGTTCATAACAATAAAAAGGTTTATAACAAGATGCAATCATTTGCCGGTAGTGAGAAGAGAGTAAATGTATTTTGTTTATCTTTGCATTTTTATATATTTAGAAATAGGCATCTATTTCCTAGGCTATTATTTATTTAATTTCCATGATCATTGCATAATAAATTCCTCACCTTTTCTGTGATGGTTTCATACTCATGAGGTAGCATACAGGCCTACAACAAGGATACCATTTGTCCCATCTCTCGTTTAATTAGACCCACTTCACAGTAGTAAATAGATCATATATTTCAAGTATTTTGCTCTATGCATCCGATCCGGAGCGCAGTATATTAACAGTGGAACAGACGGTTAAAAGTCACCTTGTCCTAGAGAGATTTACACGGTTATAACTAACATATCGTCATACTAACGTCTGAATGCTGCCTGCATGTTAATTAAAGTCATAAGGTGCATAGTTTATATTTATATTAATTAAATCTCAACCATAAATGTTAGAAACTTACAGTTTTTCCCATGTAGCCACATGGAGCTATAGTGTAGCCTACGGTTATCAAGGCCTAGAAAAGATGACATCCAATCTAGCTTTCCCTTAACACCTCATGGGATGGTACATTATCTTATATCGCTGTATACAGATGCAAACATTGTTAGCCAATCACAGACTGTGTTGTTAGCAGTTCCCAGTACGTCAAACAACCGATAGGAGTTGTGTCCGTGACGTTCAGTCGAATAGTCGAGTTCATATGATTTCCCAGAGGGGCCGTGCTATCGGGGATCCCAGGTTTTTTTTACAGGAAAAACTATGGCAAAGAAATGGTACACCACACAACAAGCGGGAGAGTGTCTGCCCCAGATAGTTTCCTTAGAGACGATGAAAATAATTACCAAGATGTCCATGATCCGATTGAGGAGTAAGTATATTTAAGTTGTGATATTGTTAGGAAATATTTCTGGCTACTGTGTTGATAAGGCAAATTTGGTTTACTTGAAAATACATTACTTTTTGCTGAGTTGATTACGTATTGTCGAAGGCACATAGGCCTTCGAAGGCACATAGGCCTTTTCTACTGTCAGTAGGCCTACTCATTCACACCCGCACTGAATTGAATGGGGGATGCATAACTATTTTTCCCTGAAGGAGGGAAGCGAGGTACAACATACAGTGCATTCAGAAAGTATTCAGACCCCTTGACATTTTCCACATTTTGTTACGTTACAGCCTTATTCTAAAATGGATTAAATAATTTTTCCCCCTCATCAATCTACACACAATACCATATAATGACAAAGCAAAAACTGGTTTTTAAAACTGAAATATCACATTTACATAAGTATTCAGACCCTTTACTCAGTACTTGGTTGAAGCACCTTTGGCAGCGATTACAGCCTTGAGTCTTCTTGGGTATGACGCTACAAGCTTGGCACACCTGTATCTGGGGAGTTTCTTCCATTCTTCTCTGCAGATCCTCTTGTCGAGACGTGACTTGCATTAATGTGATGAATGGAATTTATCGAATCAACTAACTATGTTTAATTGTCACCCGATTAAATGAATAATGTAACAATTAACTCATTAGGAATTTGGGGCACCACGGAAGTTGATAAAACGAGTTACCATCTCCCAAATTAAACTCTTAGAAGATATGTTATATATCGATAACAGTCACTTATTAAATCATTACCTCATCAGTCTCATTCTGAACGTCGCATAATCCTTGAACCTGCAAGAACCCTAACCTTATTGATGAATCAGCAATACACAAATTGGCTTAATTATTTATTTACTAACTAACTAAATAATAACACAGAATACATAAACACACACACAAGGTATAGGTTATTGATTACTAACGTAATACAATGAAAACAGGTCCCTAGTGGACTGGACTAACAATAGCATGACTGCTTGGTTAGGGGAAGGAGGGGTCAGTAGAAAGTGTGAAAGGGAGAGACAGAGATTCAACTTATCGTTGTTACATTTGGAAACCACCGCTCATTCGGATAAGAAATGCAATGCATATTTAGGCGTAGCTGTCCTTGATCATCTCTCTGTTGAACCACTTTCTCAAAAAGGGTTTGAGTGTCCTATCCCAATTTGGTGAGACTCGGCTTGTCTTCAAATGAAGTGTGAGAGGGATTGTCCTTCCCAACTTGTGTCTTTAGTGAAAGTTCTAGACAATTATACATGTACAGCTGCAGATAAGGTCTAGTGTGTGGTCTTCTTCTCGTGTAGAGATAGAGAGTTTCAGAGTTTCTCCATTTCAAACGTCTGGACTACCGTCTCACGTTTTCTGGTCTGTAGAGTGTCAACCATTTGTAACATTCAGCTCCTGCTGCATGTCAGCTGGTCTTTCTGGTCTAACCATTTTAAGCCATGTAGCCACAGCTCCATGCTTCCTGGTCTTTCTGGTCTAACCATTTTAAGCCGTGTAGCCACAGCTCCACGCTTCCTGGTCTAAAGTTTGATTTGTTTTTCAAGGCTTTTTATGCTCTCTGGTCATGATGACACGATCTCTGATGGCACTTGGGGCGTGGATAGTCACTGTGCATAGTTTATATGAAAAATGATTATCTCATTACAAGACTAAAATCACATTCCTATCTTCACCAAAATACTCTCATAGTTAATCATATATTTAATAAAACATTTAGATGTAAACTTGATAGATAGAATATGTACACTTTCCGAGTTACAGGTATTTCTTGATACTATCCTTAATGACATCACAAAATAAAAACAATATGACATGATTCTTTAGATCCCCACCAACTATTCCAAACATTTGGACGTCAGAAATAATGTTCCAATGTCCAATCTTTTGGAGAAAAAGTCTCTCTATAACAAAGAGATTTCAGTCTTACCATACTAGAGAGCCAGAGGGAGAGTTTCTGCAAACTATTTATGACCGGCTGTTAAGTCATAAAACAGGCTATCTGTCAGCCATTTGCCAAGCTGATCTGGCACCTTTGATCCTCACCAAGGAGAGAGAGTCATGACACTCTCAAGGTCTGTTAGGTTGGATGGGAGCGTCGCTGTACAGCTATTTTCAGGTCTCTCCAGAGATGTTCGATCGGGTTCAAGTCCGGGCTCTGGCTGGGCCACTCAAGGACATTTAGAGACTTGTCCCGAAGCCACTCCTGCATTGTCTTGGCTGTCGGCTTAGGGTCGTGGTCCTGTTGAATGGTGAACCTTCGCCCCAGTCTGAGGTCCTGAGCACTCTGGAGTAGGTTTTCATAAAGGATCTCCGTTCATCTTTCCCTCGATCCTGACTAGTGTCCCAGTCCCTGCCGCTGAAAAACATCCCCACAGCATGATGCTGCCACCACCATGCTTCACCGTAGGGATGGTGCCAGGTTTCCTCCGGACGTGACGCTTGGCATTCAGGCCAAAGAGTTCAATCTTGGTTTCATCAGACCAGAGAATCTTGTTTCTCATGGTCTGAGAGTCATTTATGTGCCTTTTGGCAAACTCCAAGCGGGCTGTCATGTGCCTTTTACTGAGGAGTGGCTTCCATCTGGCCACTCTACCATAAAGGCCTGATTGGTGGAGTGCTGCAGAGATGGTTGTCCTTCTGGAAGGTTCTCCCATCTCCACAGAGGAACTCTGGAGCTCTGTCAGAGTGACCATCGGGTTCTTGGTCACCTCTCTGACCAAGGCCCTTCTCCCCCAATTGCTCAGTTTGGCCTGGCGGCCAGCTCTTGGTGGTTCCAAACTTCTTCTATTTAAGAATATGTTCTTGGGGACTTTCAATACTGCAGAAATGTTTTGGTACCCTTCCCCAGATCTGTGCCTCGACACAATCCTGTCTCGGAGCTCTACGGACAATTCCTTCAACCTCATGGCTTGGTTTTTGCTCTGACATGCACTGTCAACTGTGGGACCTTATATAGACAGGCGTGTGCCTTTCCAAATCATGTCCAATCAATTGAATTTACCACAGGTTGACTCCAATCAAGTTGTAGAAACATCTCAAGGATGATCAATGGAAACAGGATGCACCTGAGCTCAATTGTGAGTCTCATAGCAAAGGGTCTGAATACTTATGTTATAAGGTATTTCTGTTTTTTATTTGTAAGGAATTTGCAAACATTTCTAAAACCCTGTTTTCGCTTTGTCATTATGGGGTATTGTGTGTAGATTGATGAGGACTTTTTTTATTTAATCCATTTTAGAATAAGGCTGTAACTTAACAAAATATGGACAGGAACAATAAAATCATAACGGTTTCCTATTGTAATGTGGATACAGGAGTAGCCTATTCTACAGTAATGTAACTGTATGTGCTGGTATTATTTATATAAAAGGATACATTAATTTGTAAATATGGATGGGTACTTCATTCAATGATTATGGTATTGTACAATAACATAATTGAATGTGCTATAGTATCATTTATTTCATTGAAGAATTAAATTGTAAATGGGGATAGGTAGGCTACTTCATTCAGTGAACTATGGCAATGTCGAACTAATTTCTAAATCTGTCTTTCTTTTAGACAAGAAGATGTGATGAGCCAGAGCAACCAATCAGCTTCACTGCAGCTGTTCAACCCACCATCCCCACTGCTCTCCCTCCACAAGCAACCACATCCTCTGCTCTTGTTCTACTAATTTCCTGCCACACAGAAAAGGGATGCTAGCCCATGTTGACTCCAATGCTTCCCACATTTGTGTCAAGTTGGCTGGATGTCCTTTGGGTGGTGGACCATTCTTGATACACATGGGAAACTGTTGAGTGTGAAAACCCCAGCAGCGTTGCAGTTCTTGACACACTCAAACCGGTGCGCCTGGCACCTACTACCATACCCCGTACAAAGGCACTTAAATATTTTGTCTTGCCCATTCACCCTCTGAATGGTACACATACACAATCCATGTCTCAATTGTCCTAAGGCTTAAAAATCATTCTTTAACTTGTCTCCTCCCCTTCATCTACACTGATTGGAGTAGGTTTAACAAGTGACATCAATGAGGGATCATAGGTTTCACCTGGATTCACCTGGTCAGTCTATGTCATGGAAAGAGCAGGTGTCCTAATGTTTTGTACACTCAGTGTAGTTGACAATGGAAGTTATAGGCCTACTGCTACATTGGCCTAAGCAATCTCTAATTTATTTAGCCGCCAATGGCTCAAGGTGAATCAATGTGTCCAGATGGCAGAGGCTGGTGCTCTAGCATTAGTGGAATTTTAACTTTTAGATTTGTATCATTTTAATTCCGATTTGTATTATTAACCATGTGACAATGATTATGACAAATGAAAACGTTATTATTGAAATGAAACTGTTCCACAAAAATGTGCATATGAAAATCATAACTGGCATGCAGATTGGTAGAAAAGGTAGGATCAACTGTAAGCTTCCCCAGACTTGAAACTCAAACTTGAGACTCACGCGCCTAGGAATAGACCACTGTGAACAGAGCGCACATTTGTTTGAACTGCATAATTACAATGTGTGTGTGTGTGTGTGTGGAGAGAGAGAGAGAGAGAGAGAGAGAGAGAGAGAGAGAGAGAGAGAGAGAGAGAGAGAGAGAGAGAGAGAGAGAGAGAGAGAGAGAGAGAGAGAGAGAGAGAGAGAGAGAGAGAGAGAGAGAGAGAGAGAGAGAGAGAGAGAGAGAGAGAGAGAGAGAGAGAGAGAGAGAGAGAGAGAGAGAGAGAGATAAAAAAAAAAAAGTGAGATAGAGAGATGTTAGAGATTGTGCCTATTAAAACTTAGCACAAATGGACAGCTATGTGTGCCATCGCTGAGAAAAGCGCTAATCTCGATCTAGCGTCAGCGGGTGGAAAGCACCACTCGCTGGGCCGGACCCAGCACTGTGTTGCTTGGTATGGGCAGGAGCAGGTCTGCGAGCCGAGGACGAGGAAATGCAATTTTCCTTATTTGATATTGTTCCTATTCCCTTTTCGCCAAGTTTAGAATTGTAAACTAATAGAAAACAGAAGTGAAGAACTAATTGCACTGCTCCAGATCACTTGATATCCACCACAAGTGGGAGAGAGGAGAGCGGGACAGAGAGGGAGAGAGGGACGGAGAGGGAGAGAGAGACCTGACTTAACTCAAACAGAGCATATGTCCGAACTCCAAACCCCCACAACTAAATAGATAAAGCTCCCTCACGACGCCAGGACAGCGGAGTCACTCACCACCTTCCGGAGACATTTGAAACCCACCTCTTTAAGGAATACCTGGGATAGGATAAAGTAATCCTTCTACCCCCTCCCTTACCCCAACCCCCCAAAAAAAACAAAAAAACAAAACAAAAAACATTGTAAAGTGGTTATCCCACTGGCTATAAGGTGAATGCACCAATTTGTACGTCGCTCTGGATAAGAGCGTCTGCTAAATGACGTAAATGTAAATGTAAATGATAAGAGCATATCATGAGCGCACTGCTTACAAAACAGAGCTGAGAGCTCTCCATGCAGAATGGGCCCCATATATAAATATTCCATGTTTTTTTCTCTCCCCTACCCCAATCCCATTATAATTTATATCAATAATGTAACAGAAAAATAGTTCAATTGTTTTTAATTCCGACAAATTCTTAGTTTTACCATCTCACTACCAGGGGGTGCTACAGCGCCTTCAGCACTCGTACTTACTTACTTACTTACTTACTATGCAAAACCCTAGCCTTTTGGGGGCTCTAAGTGAAATAATGTATATAATTGTAAAATAGTGTTTGTCGGGGGCCATTTAGAAAAATGCATTCCACGCCCCCCAGGGGCCAAATCTGAGGTGACTCCTTATCTCAATCTTTTCAGGGTACAGAAATCTACCTTTGTACCAAATTGGTGCTTTTATCACAAAGTGAACATTTGAGTAAAATTTGGCAGCTTAGCAACTCTACTATGATGCTTCAAACCTGTGGCATGAATACCCTTCTGTTTTAGAATGCATAGAATACAGAGTGGTTCTTCTTGTCAACAAGCACTATCTAGTGGTGACGTCACAATATCACATATGTCATTGCATCAAACATTGGAATGGCTAATTTGAGTTCCAAATGCATTTTGCATTCAGACTGCTATTTCCGCTACTGGCGTTGCTTGCATTGCTTGATTATATAGCTCTTATTTCAGCTTTCTAGACAATTTTTTTGTCTCGTTTTTCAGTTAAGTTTTCTGTACAGAAAGCTTTTCTAGTTGTTTTACTGGTCTCCTTGTGATCCAAGGGTCATCTTAGGTAGAGTGTTACATTGATGAGCAGGTACATTTGTCATTATACAGTAGCTCTCATGTTTATAAGCATCTATTTTGGACCTCTTTAGTATTAAATGAATGTTGTGCCCTAAAGTAACCAACCACATCCATGTGTTTTAATAAATGGGCTGTTAGCTCTCTTTTCACTGGTTCCAGACCTAATGATGGCCTGTCTTACAGAGGAATAGATTAATAGATAAAGCTACGATAGCCTGAACCAAATGACAGTGTCGAATGGGCACAAAATTAGTTGTGAATATTTGTATTTGTAAACAAAATGTGTGATACCATGGCTATTATCATAGACTCCATGAGATTGAGCAGCGAGTTCGTAGAGAGCTAAGTGTAACACAATGCCAATGTCACCAGTCCTCAGGAGAGGTATAATCATGTTTTTCCATTACCTAAAATACAGTACACCACTGCTACCGTCCACCAGTGGAGGCTGCTGAGGGGAGGACGGCTCATAATAATGGCTGGAATGGAGCAAATGGAATGGCATCAAACACATAGAAACCATGTGTTTGATACCATTCCACCGATTCCGCTCTAGCCATTACCATGAGCCCGTCCTCCCCAATTAAGGTGCCACCAACCTTCTGTGCCGTCCACATAGACTGTTTATTTACCTGTTATTACACCTTTAGTTCACAAAGGAACACCATGAACTAATGTCTTCTTCCTCTCTTCCATCTGAAGGTAACCATGGAGCACCAGCCTGAGATCAGGTCAGAGGAGATGCTCCAGGTGGAGTCCATCAGCCATATCCAGGTGGAGATTTCACAGGAAGTCAGGGAGGTCATGGAGAGCCTAGTGGACAATTTATTTAACTTTTATTTATTCAGGAAAACCCATTGAGAACAGGGTCTCATTTACAATACAACAAATTCAAAATGGTCAATAAAAAGAAAACAAACTACAAATTACAGAATCAACACTACAGCTTCAAACACCAAAAATACAATTATTTACAATCATTCAATCCAAACAGTTATTAATTAATTCAACATCAAAGTCTTAAACTGCACTAGAGGCACCAGAGAGTCAAGATGTAGGGAGTTTGGTAGGCTATTCCAAAAATGTGGGGCACTAAAACTGAAGGTAGATTTATCTGGATCGGTATGTAGTAGTGGAACCTCGAGAGTTAATCATCCCTGTGAACGGGTTGGTTTCTCATATTGTTTTTATTTTAACAATGAAGTGAGGTAGGTCGGAGGCTTGTGTAGTAAAGCTTTGTAAACAAAAAAGGGGGTAATGAAGTGATCTACAGGACTTTAATGAGGACCAGCCGACCTTTTGATACAACCTTTTGAGACAAGATGGTGGATGGAGAAGACCATGAGATGAAGGCTCAGGAACTTGTGACAAACCCGATCCCCTCTCCCCCCTCATCCACAGCAGTGAAAGTCATGGAGGTCCCGGAGAGAATGACTAGGTCCTCTACTTGTGACTTTTTGCTGTTTAATAGAACTATACCTATACATTTATTAAGATATACACTACAAGACATATGATATGGACTGCTGCTTTAAACTGTAGTAAAGACACCACAGGTGTACATAGAGCTAACATTACAATGCCTCTCTTTCTCTTCCATGTGAAGGAAAATAACATTGAGGTCCTTGACCTGAGCACCTCTCCCACAATCCAAAAGGCCCTCACAGATATTGAGGCCACGGTGAAGTCCACGATGAAGATGAAGATCATGCCAAAGCAGCTTGAGGCAAAGTCAAGCATATCATCACCTTGTTGCTTTCTCAAGTAGATCACCAAGCCTTTCAGGAGGAAGTCTATTTGGAGACATCTGCTATCGTCGACGACACCAAGATCTTCTGTGGTCAATTCACTGGGTCCAAGTCACTGAGAAGGAGGCGCTGTCTAACACTCGGCAGTCCATTGATGCCTACAAGGTGGCCAAGGCTGTCATCAACAACCTTGAGCCGGTGCTAGGCCCAAAACCAGTGCTGGCGAGAGCACTGGGAATCGGGTCCCTGCTGGTCTGTCAGAGAAATCATGGCTCACCTGAGGCCTTCCCTGACTTTCGCCAAGGGCACTAAGAAGAGTGACAACCAGCCATACAGTATTAACATCCCGGTCAAAAGAGAGACCGGATGATATAGGTATGATAACACAGTTATTGTTGGTATGTTACATTAAGAACCAGGCGTAGTCTCTTGTAAATGACTTGCATTCCACAATGTTCTTCCATTTACAACTTCACAACAATATCCAATGTTGAGTACACAGCTACATGTAACAGTCAGCTAACCAGTTGGACAATAACAACTTGAACTCTTCACTTTCGTTCTAACATTTCCTATTTTGTCATATTATAATTTTCCCCAGACAAGACCAAGCTAGAGCTTTGCATTGAGAAAGTGACAGCTGACAGAATGAAGGAACTCTTCACCTCACTTAAGAAGGTAAGCTACATTACACTTTTCTGTATTACAGTGCATTCAGAAAGTATTCACACTCCTTGACTTTTTC
Source organism: Coregonus clupeaformis (assembly GCF_020615455.1). Taxonomy (NCBI): domain Eukaryota; kingdom Metazoa; phylum Chordata; class Actinopteri; order Salmoniformes; family Salmonidae; genus Coregonus; species Coregonus clupeaformis. Next base: position 33,442,352 of record NC_059217.1, on the reverse strand, counting down.
CACATTTTGTTGTGATCAGCCTGCATTTAAAATTGATTAAATTGAGATTTGTTTGTCACTGGCCAACACACAATACCCCATAATGTCAAAGTGGAATTTTCTTTTTCAAAACTTTTACAAATTAATTAAAGTATTCAACCCTTTTGTTATGGCAAGACTAAATAAGTTCAGGAGTAAAAATGTGCTTAACAAGTCACATAATAAGTTGCATGGACTCACTGTGTGCAATAATAGTGTTTAAAATGATTTTTGAATGACTACCTCATCTCTGTACCCCTCACATACAATTATCTTTAAGGTCCCTCAGTCGAGCAGTGAATTTCAAATACAGATTCAACCACAAAGACCAGAGAGGTTTTCCAATGCCTTGCAAAGAAGGGAACCTATTGGTAGATGATGGGTAATGGCCAATGGTGACTTTAAAACAGTTAGAGATTAATGGCTGTGATAGGAAAAAACTGAGGACGGATCAGCAACATTGTAGTTACTCCACAATACTAACCTAACTGACAGAGTGAAAAGAAGGAAGCCAGTACAGAATAACAAATATTCCAAAACATGCATCCTCTTTGCAATAAGGCACTAAAGTAATACTGCAAAAACTGTTGCAAAGCAATAGTTTTTGTCCTGAATACATTTACATTTACATCATTTAGCAGACGCTCTTATCCAGAGCGACTTACAAATTGGTGCATTCAACAAAAGTGTTATGTTTGGGGAAAATACAATACAACACATTACTGAGTACCTCTCCCCATATTTTCAAGCATAGTGTTGGCTGCATCATGTTATGGGTATGCTTATAATCGTTAAGGACTGGGGAGTTTTTCAGGATAAAAAATCAATGAAATTATGCTAAGTACAGGCAAAATCCTAGAGGAAAACCTGGTTCAGTCTACTTTCCACCAGACACTGGGAGATGAATTTACCTTTCAGCAGGACAATAACCTAAAACACAAGGCCAAATCTGCACTGGAGTTGCTTACCAAGAAGACAGTGAATGTCTTCTGAGTGGCCGATTTATGGTTTTTATTTAAATCTGCTTGAAAATCTATGGCAAGACTTGAAAATGGTTGTCTAGCAATGATCAACAACCAATTTGACAGAGCTTGAATAATTTTTTTAATAATAATGGGCAAATATTGTACAATGCATGTGTGCAAAGCTCTTAGAGACTTACCCAGAAAGACACAGCTGTAAGGTGATTCTAACATGTATTGACTCTAACATGTATGTGAATACTTATCTAAATGAGATATTTCTGTATATAATGTTTTATAAATTAGCAAAAATGTCTAAAAACATGTTTTCACTTTGTCATTATGTGGTATTGTTTGTAGATGAGGGAGAAAACCAATCGATGTAATACATTTTGAATTCAGGCTGTAACACAACAAAATGTGGAATAAGTCAATGGGTATGAATATTTTCTGAAGGCACTGTATATCATTGATAGTATCAGTAAATTTGGATGGTGTCTTTCCTGTCCTGTACTGATCTAAAAGGTTGCAAAAATAAATAAAAAAAGATAGCTCCATGCAGTTTTTTTTTCCCACTTACCAGCTCTGTTTTTTTTTCACAGGAACACAAACCCCTCTGGATGGAGGGCAATGATGGAGGAGGAAAATAGGAAAAAGGAGAAGGAGAAGAAAAAGTGCTGCTGGTTCTGCAGACTGTTTGTCTGTAAGAAGAGAACTGGGAATGACTACTGGACGAAGGACATGCGCAGGTTACGGAATTGTGTCTGTTATAGTCTAGAATGGCATTCAGACAAACCAAGCTTATTGACGCACACACAGTTACAACATAGCCTACCTCAGACTACAAACACAAGACGTGTAACCTTTCTAATAACATGTCTTATTTTCTATTTTAAAATGTACTTAGAGTATAGTCCCTACATTTTTCCCTGTTGACCTGAATTTTACTTACAGTATGTAAACATTAAAACATTTTAAAAGTATGCATTGACCAAATCACATAATAAAAAACTATTTTTATAAATGGGCCTCCTTTGTCTTTAATGCACAATCATACATGTATTATTGTTCTGAATAAATGATGTAGCCTGAATAAAATAAAAAAAGTGGAATAAGTCACACAGTGCAGTGCGCCTCGTAAATGGATTGATGTCCTCGGTATGAAATGATCAACTTTACCCTGTATATCTAAAAATCACCATATACACTGATTGTTTATTGCAAAACTACCAAACCTATTGCTGATGGTGAACCTGAACAATCAAAATAAAATCTATTGTAAGCCCCGTTCAGCAGGTAGCCAATAGCCAGATGAGATCCACTGGGCACAGACGTAATTTCAACGTCTAGTTTTGGTTTATATTTGGTTGAGTTGTCAACTAATGTAAATTCAATGTGATTTTCTAAAAATGTATTTTTATTTTTATGTTTTAAGAATTTTGATTCAACCAGTTTTTGCCCAGTGGGGAGTTGTGTCTCCAATAGCTTACTTTTATTCCGGTAAAACACAATTTTCAACAGCGCATAGTCATAAATAATATTAACCTAGCAAATGACATAGGTTGTCACTCAACTAATAAAGCCTAATATCACGCAATATATTTTAGCATTTGAATGCTGAAGGCGCAGTGCAAGATCAGGAACAGGCCACCTACCTCGCGTTGTTCAGCGCGCAAAGCAGTTTGACAAGGCTACTGATATTCCCTGGGTTGTTCAGCATGCAAAATAACTGTCAACACAGTGACATGCTTAGTTCGACACTGAAGGAGAGAGGATGCATCAGTTGTCACAAAATATTAGGTATTTTTGGAAAGTAGAAAGAAAGTAATATGACAAACATTTCAATTCGTAACCTTTGAATAGATTTTCTGACCGATGCATGCTACATTTGGATAATTTGGGGTCTGCGGTCAGATGCAGTGGTACATTATCTTTGTTACTTCCCTACCTGACCTTCTGCATTATATTCATTACTTTTTTGTCATTCTATTACTTTCAATTCACTCTATTACTGTTCTGAATGTCATTAATGTTATATTCGGTCATTCAATCCTCATTATAAATGCTTTGTGTGTAATTTATGAAGTGTGTTGTGAGAGTCTCGGTAATGGTGGATGAGCGAGGTGGCTGTTTTTAGGAGTTGAAGCTGACTGTTGAATCTCACACCCTCCTGGTCAATCTCAAGCCTCTGACCACACACACAGACACAAACCACTGTCTGTAGATCTCTGGACTTGAGTGAGTACTGGAGGAAGTGTGTGTGTGTGTGTGTGTGTGTGTGTGTGTGTGTGTGTGTGTGTGTGTGTGTGTGTGTGTGTGTGTGTGTGTGTGTGTGTGTGTGTGTGTGTGTGTGTGTGTGCATTTACGTACGTGCATGTACGTGCATGTGTACTTGACTCTCCCTGCAGGGTTACCCAGTGGAATTCTCCGGTGAATCTGAGGAGGATCATTGGTTTGGACTGGCGTTGGGTTCGGTATGTATTTCTTCTTCTCTTTAATCCTGGTGAACTTGTGTGTGTGTGTGAAATGTGCGTCTGAATGGAAAACTGAGACTGACATTTGATGTGCGTGAGTACGTCTTTGGGCGTGTTTGTATGTTTGTGTCTGTGCGTGCGTACATCTACATGTGTGTGTGACGTTTACTCGTTTGTGTGTGTGTGTGTGTGTGTGTATGTGTGTATATGTATGTGTGCATGCGTCTACGTGTGTGTGTTTCTGTGACACTGATCTTGATGTCTTCTGTCTGACACAGCCAGTCCGACTCTCACCAGGACTCAACAGCCCTGCTGACAGACAGACATCACGCTGACAGACAACACGCTACATGTTAACAGGACACAGCGCACACAAGCTACAGACGGGAAACCTGAGACAGTGTGACACACTGATCCTTGGTCAGTGACCTTAAGACAGAGACTGACCTGCGGAGACACAGACAGCTCTGAAAACTGACCTCAGACCAGCCCAAGGTGACAGGAATGATATCACACAGCAAAGACAAAACCCTATTATGTCAGAGAGAGATGAAGAGATAGAGAAAGAGGAAGAAGAGGAGGAAGAAGATGAAGAGAAAGAGGAGGAAGAGGAGGTGTGTCCTGTATGTTTCAGTGAGTTTGACAGTTGTCTCCACCCTCCCTCCACACTACCATGCGGTCACACCTTCTGCTGGCCCTGCCTGCTGCACCCTAGCCTAGCTACATCAGGACGGATACACTGCCCTCTCTGCCGACAACCAGTCTGGGACACACACACTCATGGCAGGAACATACACGCACACCACAGAGACACACAATTCCCCCCCACAAACACACATCTCTCCAGCAGGAACACACACATCTCCCATAGGAATCCACTCACACAACAGGTGGCACAAACAACCTTCTCATCTCTTAGAAGCTCTCACCCTCGCTCACACACAAACCTGCACTCACACACACCGCATAGACCCCAGTCGCTCACACACACACCAGACAGACCCCAGCCATTCACACACACACCACAGAGGAGTGTGGTTAGCCATCGCCCAGTGTTGCTGTTCCCCTCCCATCCTGTAGGTGTCAGTGTAGTATCAGAGGGATGGCTAGAAGGGCGCTGTACTCTGTGTTGTCAGCCTCTCTCTAATGAGTCATCATATCCTCTAGACTGTAGACACTTCCTGTGTACACGCTGTCTCGGCCTGCTATTGGCTGTGGCTTCCCCAGTGGGACGGGTGTATTTCCTCTATTGTCCCCAGTGCCAGGGACAGACTGCAGTACTCAGAGGGGAGACAAACACAGCCTTACACCTCTCCTTACCCATTTCTTCTTATTGTTCTTCCTTTCCATCATCTGCTTCCTCACCCATCTCTCCCTCCTCTCCCCCCTCTCCCCAGGCAATAGCCTCCTCTAGGGGAGAGAGTTCCAGCCAGGGTAGCCAGGGCAGAGGTTGTGGTTGTAGGGGAGGGACTCTCTGTATGCTGCTGTAGAGGGGAGATGAGCCTCCAGTCAACCAAAGCTTGGGGCTGGAGTAGGGAGGGAGGCCAAGTGAGAGGGCATGATGTTGGGTCTGAGTCAGATGGTGAATGGATGTCACTGCTCTGCTCAGGGCAACTCTCTCTCTACAGCATGACTGACCCTCATGTCTGACCTTTCATATGAGACACATGAGACTGTGACTTCACACGCACGCACTTAACACAAACACACACACATACACGCATAGAATATTTACACGCATACACACACACACACGAAGCCTTATGTTATGCTGTATGTATAGTGTATGTATCTCATTGCTCATCTGGTTGTCCATAAATAGAATAGAACATGCCTTCAGGCAGAGATGTTCTTTACTCATCAGATCTCTGGGCTGGTTCATCGGTTTGCGTACAACCTCAACCTTAGAGCAAACAAAACAACAGTGGTGCCTGTCATTTTTTACTCTCACCTTCAGGACACAGGTGTGTTAGAGTGATAGAAAATGAGGGTTTAGTACGTGTGTATTGGTGTGTTTGTTAGTAAGCCAAGTTAGCATTGCCAGTATGCAAGCCTGTTGTGTGGGTGCATGTGTGGGTCAGTGTGTGTGTATGTGTGTGATGGTGTGTGTGTGTGTGGGGGGGACTGGGCTGGGGGGCTGGCGTTATGTGAACACATTAACTCCACCAAACTGAACAGAAACAGGGAGCACTAGATTAACACGCTCTAATGACACCGTGGAACACACACAAACACACACACACACCCTGCTCATCTGGGCTAAGCTCCTGTGTGGCTCAGTTGGTAGAGCATGGCGCTTGCAATGCCAGGGTTGTGTGTTCGATTCCCAAAGGAGGCCAGTCTGAAAATGTAGGCACTCATTACTGTAAGTCGCTCTGGATAAGAGTGTCTGCTAAATGACTAAAATGTGACATTTCTAAGGGACTGGCCTCCAATTTTTTGTTGTTGTCAAAAGTTTTCTTAAGGGGCCTGCTCTGTGCATTGCTCTTCAGGTGTGAATCATAAACCTTTTGCATGCTGAGTTAAGGACAATAAATAACATAACTAGTCCATCTGTTTGATATTTTAATGCTTGAAATGTTCTCTGATCACAGACAATATGCTGTCATGTTTCTTATATTGCAGTGTTTATGTGTAGTGTATAGACCTACACTCTTAAAAATAAAGGTGCAAGTTGGAACCAAATAAGGTTCTTGAGAGCGATGCCATAGGGGAACCATTTTAGCATTTCTGAAGAACCAGAAAAAAATCCAAAACCAGAAAATGTTCTGCCCTCCAGGACCGTAATTAAATAGCCCTGCTGTAGGGTTTTAAGCCTTATTTGCATATTTCCCAGGATGTCTTTCGAGTGAACTTTAGTTACCAGTAGTACCAACCATGACTGTGTTTGCTAGTGACAGAGACATAGTTGTTGCATTCGTTCATTTTCAGTCCTGTGGCCTTAAACAAGTGAGATCCTAAGTGAATAAGTTGTCATTAAAATTACATTATTTAAGACAATACAAAACATATTTCATGAGGCCTTCTTTTGAGGGCCTAGCTTTACCCTAATACAGTGGCCTGAAACTCATAGTTTATAGGCCACATCAGACCTGCAAGTCAAATTATGCTGGCTTGCAAAGGTATGTAATAATTCCAATATTTCGAAAACCTGCATTCTGAATGTCTGCCAGGGTTAGGAAAACTAAGATATGACACTACCTTAAACATCTCAACTGGAACACCATTTCAGTAAGGAACAGATTGGAATAGTTTAGAAAAATCTATGTTATTTATATTTTAGTAGCATAAGATTAATTAGTCAATCAATGTACATGCAAAAACATAGATACAAACAATTCTAAAAATCAACCTTCAATAGAGCATGCTGGGAAATATGATAATGATGATTGTGGTTTTGGTTAAACTCTAGTTATTAACACCAACACTGGGGTTATTTTACACCACTGAGGGTTAATTTAACTCTTTACAATGTTAATTTAACTCTTGAATCAACACTAGAAATGTTAAACAGAAAAATCAACTAGCTAACACTGGCCAATTTGCTGTGTGCTATGAAAGGGACACATCTAAAGGCTTCCATACATTTCAAGAATTCTGAAGAACCTCAGATGTCACGTCAAGAACCCCACACTTAACTCAAAAGTTATTCATCGGACAAGAGAAGAACAATAACCTTTTTTCAGTGTATACACTCTTAGAAAAAAGGTGCTTTCTAGAACCTAATAGGTTTCTTCGGCTGTCCCCATAGGAGAACCCTTTGAAGAACCCGTTTTGGTTCCAGGTAGAACCCCTTTGGTTCCACGTAGAACCCTTTTGTGTTCCATGTACAGTGCTTTCAGAAAGTATTCACATCCCTTTACTTTTCCCACATTTGTTGTGTTACAGCCTGAATTTAAAATTGATTAAATGCAGATGTTTTTGTCACTGGCCTACACAAAATACCCCATAATGTCAAAGTGGAATTATGTTTTTCAACACTTTAACATTTTTATTAAAAATGAAAAGCTGAAATGTCAATAAGTATTCACCCGTTTGTTATGGCAAGCCTAAATAAGTTCAGGAGTAAAAATGTGCTTAAAAGGTCACATAATAAGTTGCATGGACTCACTCTGTGTGCAATAATAGTGTTCTACATGATTTTTGAAGACATTGAATGTTCCTGAGTGGTCCAGTTACAGTTTTGACTTAAATCTACTTGAAAATCTATGGCAAGACCTGAAACTAGTTGTCTTGCAATGATCAACAACCAATTTGACAGAGCTTGAAGAATTTAGAAAATAATAATGGGTAAATGTTGCACAATCCAGGTGTGGAAAGCTCTTAGAGACTCACAGCTGTAATCGCTGCCAAAGGTGCTTCTACAGTGTATTGACTCAGGGGTGTGAATACTTTAGATTTTTCTGTATTTTGTTTTCAATAAATGTGCACAAAAAATACGTTTTCACTTTGTCATTATGGGGTATTGTGTGTATTTCATTTTCAATAAATGTGCACAAAAAAAAACATGTTTTCACTTTGTTTATTATGGGGTATTGTGTGTAGATGGGTAAGAAATAAATAATATTTAATCAATTTTGAATTCAGGCTGTAACACAACACAATGTGGAATAAGTCAAGGGGTATGAATATTTTCTGAAGGCCCTGTAGACCCCTTTCCAAAGAGAGTTCTACATGGAACCAAAAAGGGTTCTACCTGGAATCAAAAAGGGTTCTCTTATGGAGACAGCAGAATAACCCTTTTGGAACCCTTTTTTTCTAAGATTGTAGTGCAGTGTTTTATAGTGTAGTAATCTGTGTGAGTGATGGACACAGTTGCTCCTTTTCCAATTACATTAGAATGATGGAGATGGATATACGCTCACAAAGAAGACAGAGTTATTCAGATTACAACCACTCACTTTCAGTTATTTGAAAAGGAAATCATCTCCAAGATATCACTATTTCTAAAACAAGTCATAGAAAGTTGGTTGCAATTTCAATTTAATCCTCCAGAAACGACAGAACAAATAATGCAACAAATATTGTGGTTAAACTCAAATATACTTTTTTGACAAAATGTTTAAAAAAGGTATAATCTTTGTAACTGATATCATCGGTAGGACTGGTGGAGTTATGTCGCACATGCAGCTAACAAAAACATATGGAAATGTCTGCTCTACCCAAAATTACAACCAAAAAATTGCAGCCTTACCGCAAAAATGGAAAAGGAAAGTGGAAGGAGGAGAAAGTAAGGAACTTGTCTGTCGGCCTTACATTAAAGAACATAATTGGTTAAGGAAAACTGTGATAAATAAAAAGGTATATCAGTTTAATTTAAGGACCAAAGGATTGACAGCCGTCCCATATAGATTGCAAAATAGTTGGGAAGAGATTTTTGAAGTACCGATCCCATAGTGTTTATGAACTGATACGCAAAACGACACCGTATTCAAAACTTAGAATCTTTCAATTTAAATTATTATATAAAATTCTTGCTACCAATAGAATGTTATTTATATGGGGGATACAATCTTCCCAGCTCTGCAGATTTTGCTGCAAAGAGACAGAATCATTAGATCATTTGTTTTGGTACTGTCCATTTGTAGCTTGTTTTTGGACACAGGTCCAGGAATGGCTAAAGTATTGCAATATGTACCTGGAGCTAACCCTGCAGATAGCACTACTGGGTGATCTGAAAAGTCATAGTCAATCGATCAATAACATAATAATACTATTAGCAAAAATGTTTATTTTCAATTCACAATCTGTAGAAACAATGAGAATAGAAAGGTTCAGAACTTTTGTAAGACATCACAGTACAGTTGAAATGTATATGGCAAATATAAATCCAATACGGATGGTGTTAAAAGATAGATGGGAGGTGTTGAATGGAATTGAAGGATGGGACTAATAACAACTAACAACAAACAATAACAAGATAACTAATAATGTAGGCACGCTGTGTCCATAATAAGTGTATGGGTTGTAGGTTGGGAGCTTTTGTGAAGGATCACAGTTAGAAAGATATGGCATATAGAAGCAAACCGGATGGACATCATGAAAATGATCGGAGAGGTTGAGAGTAGAAGAAGTTCAGGAGAAAAAACAAACAAAATGTAATTACTGTAAAATTGACTGTGTCCATAAAATGTAGATAGTGGGTATGGGCTGGAAGTAGAGGCCTAGGCGTTGTTGTTCACTAGTTTACTCCAAGTGGGGAAAGGGTGGCGGGGTTGAAAAGTAATAAAGGGGAATATATATATTTTTTAAAAGGATATGGATATGTATGTATGTACAGTGAGGGAAAAAAGTATTTGATCCCCTGCTGATTTTGTACGTTTGCCCACTGACAAAGACTTGATCAGTCTATAATTTTAATGGTAGGTTTATTTGAACAGTGAGAGACAGAATAACAACAAAAAAATCCAGAAAAGCACATGTCAAAAATGTTATAAATTGATTTGCATTTTAATGAGGGAAATATTATTTGACCCCTCTGCAAAACATGACTTAGTACTTGGTGGCAAAACCCTTGTTGGCAATCACAGAGGTCAGACGTTTCTTGTAGATGGCCACCAGGTCTGCACACATCTCAGGAGGGATTTTGTCCCACTCCTTTTTGCAGATCTTCTCCAAGTCATTAAGGTTTTGAGGCTGACGTTTGGCAACTCGAACATTCAGCTCCCTCTACAGATTTTCTATGGGATTAAGGTCTGAAGACTGGTTAGGCCACTCTAGGACCTTAATGTGCTTCTTCTTGAGCCACTCCTTTGTTGCCTTGGCCGTGAGTTTTGGGTCATTGTCATGCTGGAATACCCATCCACGACTCATTTTCAATGCCCTGGCTGAGGGAAGGAGGTTCTCACCCAAGATTTTGACGGTATATGGCCCTGTCCATCGTCCCTTTGATGTGGTGAAGTTGTCCTGTCCCCTTAGCAGAAGAACACCCTCAAAGCATAATGTTTCCACCTCCATGTTTGACGGTGGGGATGGTGTTCTTGGGGTCATAGGCAGCATTCCTCCTCCTCCAAACACAGCGAGTTGAGTTGATGCCAAAGAGCTCGATTTTGGTCTCATCTGACCACAACACTTTCAACCAGTCTTTCTCTGAATCATTCAGATGTTCATTGGCAAACTTCAGACGGGCCTGTATATGTGCTTTCTTGAGCAGGGGGACCTTGCGGGTGCTGCAGGATTTCAGTCCTTCACGGCGTAGTGTGTTACCAATTGTTTTCTTGGTGACTATGGTCCCAGCTGCCTTGAGATCATTGACAAGATCCTCCCATGTAGTTCTGGGCTGATTCCTCACCGTTCTCATGATCATTGCAACTCCATGAGGTGAGATCTTGCATGGAGCCCCAGGCCGAGGGAGATTGACAGTTCTTTTGTGTTTCTTCCATTTGCGAATAATCGCACCAACTGTTGTCACCTTCTCACCAAGCTGCTTGGCGATGGTCTTGTAGCCCATTCCAGCCTTGTGTAGGTCTACAATCTTGTCCCTGACATCCTTGGAGAGCTCTTTGGTCTTGGCCATGGTGGAGAGTTTGGAATCTGATTGATTGATTGCTTCTGTGGACAGGTGTCTTTTATACAGGTAACAAACTGAGATTAGGAGCACTCCCTTTAAGAGTGTGCTCCCAATCTCAGCTTGTTACCTGTATAAAAGACACCTGGGAGCCAGAAATCTTTCTGATTGAGAGGGGGTCAAATGCTTATTTCCCTCATTAAAATGCAAATCAATTTATAACATTTTTGACATGCGTTTTTCTGGATGTTTTTGTTGTTATTCTGTCTCTCACTGTTCAAATAAACCTACCATTAAAATTATAGTCAGTGGGCAAACGTACAAAATCAGCAGGGATCAAATACTTTTTTCCCTCACTGTATGTATGTGTGTGTGTATGTATGTGTACAGTGGGGAAAAAAAGTATTTAGTCAGCCACCAATTGTGCAAGTTCTCCCACTTAAAAAGATGAGAGAGGCCTGTAATTTTCATCATAGGTACACGTCAACTATGACAGACAAAATGAGAAAAAAAAAGTCCAGAAAATCACATTGTAGGATTTTTAATGAATTATTTGCAAATTATGGTGGAAAATAAGTATTTGGTCAATAACAAAAGTTTCTCAATACTTTGCTATATACCCTTTGTTGGCAATGACACAGGTCAGACGTTTTCTGTAAGTCTTCACAAGTTTTTCACACACTGTTGCTGGTATTTTGGCCCATTCCTCCATGCAGATCTCCTCTAGAGCAGTGATGTTTTGGGGCTGTCGCTGGGCAACACAGACTTTCAACTCCCTCCAAAGATTTTCTATGGGGTTGAGATCTGGAGACTGGCTAGGCCACTCCAGGACCTTGAAAAGCTTCTTACGAAGCCACTCCTTCGTTGCCCGGGCGGTGTGTTTGGGATCATTGTCATGCTGAAAGACCCAGCCACGTTTCATCTTCAATGCCCTTGCTGATGGAAGGAGGTTTTCACTCAAAATCTCACGATACATGGCCCCATTCATTCTTTCCTTTACACGGATCAGTCGTCCTGGTCCCTTTGCAGAAAAACAGCCCCAAAGCATGATGTTTCCACCCCCATGCTTCACAGTAGGTATGGTGTTCTTTTTCTTTGGATGCAACTCAGCATTCTTTGTCCTCCAAACACGACGAGTTGAGTTTTTACCAAAAAGTTATATTTTGGTTTCATCTGACCATATGACATTCTCCCAATCCTCTTCTGGATCATCCAAATGCACTCTAGCAAACTTCAGACGGGCCTGGACATGTACTGGCTTAAGCAGGGGGACACGTCTGGCACTGCAGGATTTGAGTCCATGGCGGCGTAGTGTGTTACTGATGGTAGGCTTTGTTACTTTGGTCCCAGCTCTCTGCAGATCATTCACTAGGTCCCCCTGTGTGGTTCTGGGATTTTTGCTCACCGTTCTTGTGATCATTTTGACCCCACGGGGTGAGATCTTGCGTGGAGCCCCAGATCGAGGGAGATTATCAGTGGTCTTGTATGTCTTCCATTTCCTAATAATTGCTCCCACAGTTGATTTCTTCAAACCAAGCTGCTTACCTATTGCAGATTCAGTCTTCCCAGCCTGGTGCAGGTCTACAATTTTGTTTCTGGTGTCCTTTGACAGCTTTTTGGTCTTGGCCATAGTGGAGTTTGGAGTGTGACTGTTTGAGGTTGTGGACAGGTGTCTTTTATACTGATAATAAGTTCAAACAGGTGCCATTAATACAGGTAATGAGTGGAGGACAGAGGAGCCTCTTAAAAGAAGAAGTTACAGGTCTGTGAGAGACAGAAATCTTGCTTGTTTGTAGGTGACCAAATACTTATTTTCCACCATAATTTGCAAATCAATTCATTAAAAATCCTACAATGTGATTTTCTGGAGAAAAAAATTCTCAATTTGTCTGTCATAGTTGACGTGTACCTATGATGAAAATTACAGGCCTTCTTTTTTATACAAAAAAAAACATGGGGGATTGGAAGTGATGCAGACAATTACATTGATGGAAGTTACAATCTATCTGCAATATTAACCTGATCTACCCCCAAGAAAAAAAAGAAGAAAAAAGAAAAAGAAAAAAGAAGACATAGTTATAGCCTCACAGAGAGAGCAGGAAGGGGAGGGGGTAGAGATAAGGAGAGGGAAACAGAGAGAGATTTACAGAAGGAGAGAATTATAACTAGAGAGAGAGAAAGATAACCAAGCAAAGAAAGAGACAGAGAAAAAGATTAATGCTATATTTCTAACTATGAAGAGATTGAGCGAAAGTCAGAGAGAGAGAAAGAGAAAAAGAGAGAGCGATAGCAGTAACAGAAAGAGAGGTTGAGTTATGACTCACACCTCCAGTGGTGCCAGCAGAGTGGACCCCTTCAGGGCTGGAGCCAGACGCACACAGACTCACACAGACACACACCCATCCACCCTCAGGCCTGGGGCCAGACCAAGTGTCGTCCCTGTGACAGACGGCACTGCCCTCACCTCCATTAAATAGTAAAGACCTCTCACTGCCCAAACCACCCGACACCCTGACAAACACACACACACAGACACAAACACACTCACACAGAGACCGACCCGCACTCACACAAACACACACACACATGTCTGCAAGCCGAGTAGTCGAGAGCAGCCAGGGAGGAAAGTTAAACTAATGATTCCGATCGCCTCGTTTTACTGGCAGTTTGTAGAGAACACGATACAGCAGGACCGTTACAACACACACACAGGTTTGAATCTGGGTTATGAGAGAGAGAGAGCGAGAGAGAGAGCGAGAGAGAGAGAGAGAGAGAGAGAGAGAGAGAGAGAGAGAGAGAGAGAGAGAGAGAGAGAGAGAGAGAGAGAGAGAGAGAGAGAGAGAGAGAGAGAGAGAGAGAGAGAGAGAGAGAGAGAGAGAGAGAGAGAGAGGTTATAGGCTTGTAGTGGGTGGACTAGACGATGGAGAGGGAAATGAGACCTAGCATTACTGTTACTGTACATTTATAGGAGTTACACAATCACATGAATCACTGGTATACTGTAAGTGTTTATAGTTAGGAGGTTAGGGTTGTGACTAATGCACATGCCTATTCCACTGCAGTCTGTTAGATACTATTGAGTGTCGGTGCGAGCGCATGTGTGTGTGTTGAGTATACAGTAACTGTATTATGCCCTTGCTGTTGATACTGTTCATCAGGAATATAGCGCCTTCATAATAATATTAGTACTACCACGCCAGAGGGTGGTGTCCTATTACTGCAGGATGCTAGGTGTGTGTGTGTGCGTGTGCGTGTTTGTGTGTATGTGTATGTGGTACAACGTGGCATAAAAATGCTTGTCTCTATGTGTGTCAAATCCATAACTCACTGCATGCCCATTGTCATTTATTGTAAAGTAGCAGAAAGGCATACATTATTCACAGACAGAGGGACAGACAGACAGACACACGTGCCACCCCAGTGAAATTACTAAAGAGCTGGAGCAGCGTGTGTGGGGCGCTGATAACACACACATATATACACACACACTCTCTATCTCTGTCTCTCACACACACACACACACACACACACACACACACACACACACACACTCACTCACTCATTCACACTCTGATAAACCCTGCTAAATCCTTGCGCAGCCTAGAGGCTGCCTGCCACGGCGAGGCTGGATTATTATTGACTCGTTTTAACCGGTAGACATTTTTATTCTAGTGCGACACTCTCTCATTCTTACGCACTCTCTCTCTGTCTCTCTTTGTCTCTCTGTCTCTCTGTCTCTCTGTCTCTCTGTCTCTCTCTCTCTCTCTACTCTCTCTCTCTCTCTCTCTCTCTCTCTATCTCTCTCTCTCTCTCTCTCTCTCTCTCTCTCTCAATTCAATTCAAGGGGCTTTATTGGCATGGTAAACATATGTTTACATTGCCAAAGCAAGTGAAATAGATATTAAATTAAAAGTGAAATAAACAATAAAAAATGGTCAGTTAACATTACACTCACAAAAGTTCCAAAAGAATAAAGACTTTTCAAATGTCATATTATGTCTATACATTGTTGAAATGATGTGCAAATAGTTAAAGTAAAAAAGGGAAAATAAATAAACATAAATATGGGTTGTATTTACAATGGTGTTTGTTCTTTACTGGTTGCCCTTTTCTTGTGGCAACAGGTCACAAATCTTGCTGCTGTGATTGCACACTGTGGTATTTCACCCAATAGATATGGGAGTTTATCAAAATTGGATTTGTTTTTGAATTCTTTGTGGGTCTGTGTAATCTGAGGGAAATATGTGTCTCTAATATGGTCATACATTTGGCAGGAGGTCAGGAAGTGCAGCTCAGTTTCCACCTCATTTTGTGGGCAGTGTGCACATAGCCTGTTTTCTCTTGAGAGCCAGGTCTGCCTATGGTGACCTTTCTCAATAGCAAGGCTATGCTCACTGAGTCTGTACATAGTCAAAGCTTTCCTTAATTGTGGGTCAGTTACTGTGGTCAGGTATTCTCTCTCTCTCTCTCTCTCTCTCTCTCTCTCTCTCTCTCTCTCTCTCTCTCTCTCAATTCAATTCAATTTCAATTTCAATTTAAGGGCTTTATTGGCATGGGAAATGTATGTTAACATTGCCAAAGCAAGTGAAGTAGATAGTAAACAAAAGTGAAATAAACAATTAATATTAACATTAAACATTACACTCAGAAGTTCCAAAAGAATAAAGACATTTCAAATGTCATATTATGTATATATACAGTGTTGTAACAATGTGCAAATAGTTAAAGTACAAATGGGAAAATAAATAAACATAAATATGGGTTGTATTTACAATGGTGTTTGTTCTTCACTGGTTGCCCTTTTCTTGTGGCAACAGGTCACAAATCTTACTGCTGTGATTGCACTGTGGTTTTTCACCCAGTAGACAAAGGAGTTTATCAAAATTGGGTTTGTTTTCGAATTCTTTGTGGATCTCTGTAATTTGAGGGAAATATGTCTCTCTCTTTCTCTCTCTCGCTCTCTCTCTCTCTCTCGCTCTCTCTCTCTCTCTCTCTCTCTCTCTCTCTCTCTCTCTCTCTCTCTCTCTCTCTCTCTCTCTTTCTATCTGTCTCTTTCAGTGCCTGTGTCAGTGTTTGTCCAAGTGCCGTATGCTGTAGTCACTCTGGCTAATGATGGTCTTTAATGATGCCAAGGCTTTAGCTCAGCAGACTAACACAGTGTGATGCACAGGAGACCCAGGTTCAAATCTAGGTGGTCTGTCTCTCTCACACACACAACACACACAAGAGAGATCCTGTATCACCTCTACAGTGTGTGGAACAATCTGTAACTGGACTCTCTGGTCCCTCTCAGGTCCGCCAGATCGCCTGTCCTCTGGATACACACAGACACCCTGTCATCTCTGTTTTATGAGGCAGCCTGGCCTCAGAGTCATACGTAACATAGTTTACGTATTTCTGGGCACCTCCAAGATGTATTAAACCTACTAATGGTCTAGTTACTTTAGACAGAAACGAAATGGGCGTAATCCACGATCGTCTAGCGATCCAAAAGTTGCATGTTCGAGGCACGTCAGGGACCACTGTAGCAATTTAGCTAATACTTCCCCTAACCCTTCTTCTAAACTTAATCCAATTCACCTAATCTGCTTCGTAAATTCCCCTAACCTTTCATCTAAATTATCCTATACTTTGTAGTCAGTTCACCAAACCACCAATGTAAATTCTCCCCATAATTCTCCTTTGTTGTTACAACGCAACAAGCAACCTGGTCTATACTATACATCCTCCAAGATGTATGACAATTTACATCATCCAATTCGTATGCTATTGTATGAATGGATAAGATGTATGATACTATATATCCTCGGATTCGTATGATATTGTACAACCGCTATTCCATTCATAATGTAACCTAACATACTACTGAATGGAATGTCACAGAATAATACGAATTGCCCAGAGACCACGTTGTATGGAGAGACAGAAATAGGAAACACCTGGTTACGTCACTATGGGGCAAACATAGTCAACTTGTGTGAGCGAATCACACATGGTCTAACGGACTCCTGACACACACACACACACACAGACACAGGGCACACAGCCCCCTCCCATCACTATTTCTATCTACACAGCTGCATAAAAGAGAGAGAGAGAGAGAGAGACGGGTGGAGAGAGCAGCGCGCACACACAACACATGCAGGCAGAACAGCCGAGAAGGCAGAAAAGGACGCACGCACTTCCAGTCACACTCTGGAATAACGGATTAGCCAGTGACATAGCGAGGCAGACGGTGATTATTAGGCTACTACATCTCCATTCAAAACAGGCGGTTTACTAGTACATACAAATCTCTTTTATAGGAACCGGGAGGAATCGCGTCCTGGAATTTTATGCATTTCACCATCCAGCAGTTTGGAAAAAAACAAACAATGCTTTCTGACGGCGACAACTAATTGACAAGGATGACATACCGAGGCAATGACAGAAAAGAGCGACTGAGCCTCTCTCTTTTATCTCATCTTTCTCTCCTCTCTCTTCTCTCCTTTCACGAGAATCTGAGCCCGATAAGCCTTAACGATTCTCACTCACCACGCGACCAGCGTCCGTCAGTAGGGTCACCTTCGGAATTAACGCGGGCTTCTTGTGGGCGTGCGTGGCGTGCGTTAGAGTGAGTGAGTGACCGATAGCCTTTTGGAGAGAGAAAAAAAGAGAGAGTCTGGATTTAAGCACGATCCAACCCTCCAGACAGCAACAGAAGCAGCAGCGGGAGCCGGTCCTCCAGAGTAGCCGTCTGGACTCACCCCCAGTCCCGCAGCCCCATGCAGGATGCCCGGGGGGGAGCGCTGGTCCTGGGGTATCCTCCTGGTCCTGCTCAGCCAGAGTTCATGACGCTCTGGTTGGCTTCATCATGCGTCTCCTGCCCGCTCCAAGCTCCCAATCCCTCCGGCTACTCTTTCTCTTTATCTTCGTGATGGGGGTTGCCCCTTACCCGGCACTCACGGCAGGATGCCCAGACAGGTGTGTGTGTGACGACCAGCTGGTGGTCCAATGCGCTGGGCAGGAGCTCACCCTCTTCCCCAACGACCTCCCTCTAGCCACCCGCCAACTCATCATTTCCAACAACCGCATCGGAGAACTTCCAGCATTACAACTCAACTACCTGTCTGATCTGGTCTACCTGGACGTCAGCAACAACACCCTGACGGAGATCTCCGAGTCCACCTTCGGGAATCTCCGAAAGCTGGCCTACCTTGACCTGTCCTTCAATACACTAACCCAGATTGAGGACCGGACGTTTGGACCGTTGTCAAGCCTCGTGATGCTACGGCTAACAGACAATCTGGGGCTAAATGAGATCCACCCGGACGCGTTCTCAGAAAACATTGCTCTGCAGGTGCTGGATGTTAGTAGGAACAACCTGACGACGCTGAACATCAGCTCTCTGATCGCCCTGCCCTCCCTGCGTTCCCTGGGGCTCAGCGGGAACCCTTGGATGTGTGACTGTGAGACGGAGGACCTCTGCCTCTGGGTCCAGATAGAAGGATTCAAGTTCCAAGGTGAGAATGGGGATGGAGCAGTTGGGGGGAATCTGTGTGTGTGTGTGTGTGTGTGTGTGTGTCTGTGGACCACTGTCCCTGTGTACAGAAAGCAGGATTCAAGTTGTTTTATGTTTGTTTATAGAGTATGGGTGACCTGTGCCAGTGTCTTGCTCATGTGCTTCTATAAATCTCACGTTATCACTGTCTTTAATTCAGCAGCAATAAACGTCCAGTTTGACAGATGCTCAGATAAAGTGCAGTCCTAATACTCAGGTGGTGAGTTATTAGGCCTGTAGCTTAGACTGTTGGCCAGCACCATGTGTTTTGTTATTGTACCATTCTAGCGAGTAAACAGGCAGTTGTCCTCTGCTGGGACGGCGACCCAGCGACGCTCCAAGGTCTTATCACTGCTTATCGTCACATCAACTCATTTAGCTAATTTGATGGTGGGCGCTCAGTCAATAGTCCCTGATGGACGGTTCACTCCGCTCTCTGCTCCCTGCAAGGCACGCCAGCCCTGTTATCACAACACACGCACACGCACACGCACACACACACACACACACACACACACACACACACACACACACACACACACACACACACACACACACACACACACACACACAGAGTCAGAGCTAGAGCCTGAGCCAGATTGAATAATGTCACAGTAGCACAGGGTCCACAGTAATGGATTGGCCTCAAAGTCACAATGATCAGAGGACTTCAACACCCCACACACACTCACTCTCTCACCCTCCCCCTTTCCATTATCCCTCCCAGCCCTCTCACTCTCTCTCCTCTTTTCCTACCTCCCTTCTCACTCACTTTCTCCCTCCCTCTCTCTCCTCTCTCCCTCCCTCCTTCCCTCCCTCTCTCTCTCCCTCTCTCACACCCTCTCTTCTCTCCCTCTCCTCCCCACTCCCTCCTTCTCTCCCTCTCCTCTCTCTAACCTCCACATCACACAAATAACTCTCCCAAAACTCTGCAGAGATGCAGACGTATTCATTCTTAATGTCTATTGACTTTTCACACTATCTACGCCAAGAGCAGGACAGAGAGGAGCCTACAACGACATTATCACTTCTGCTGTCAGTCAGTTAGCCTACTCTCAAAATAGGAGCCTACTGATTTAGGTCTACTAAAGAGAGTAGAACATATATAACAGTCCTACTCACTGGAGGATAGTAGTCTAATTACTGACACTCAGATCAGTGGAGCATCCCACCATGCATCTGCTATGTGAGACTACTACAATAGTCTTCATGAAGAGGATTTAGCCTATTGGCACAGGTGGAAAGTCAGGGTTCCAGGTTCAAGCCTGTAAGTTGCTCTGGATAAGAGCGTCTGCTAAATGACTGAAATGTAAATGTAAATGTAAGCCTGGCTGTACATCTGAGAGGCCAGGGTAGAGGTACAGTATTGACTATGTCCACAGTCAGTGTCAGCAGACCTCTCTATCTTTATCTGTGATTCGGTCCTCTCCTCTCCACCTCTCTCTCACCACTCCTCCTTTCTCGTCGTTCTTCTTTCACTGATTGTTCTCATGCGTCCCGCTGTACCTGATCTCTCTCTCTCTCTCTCTCTCTCTCTCTCTCTCTCTCTCTCTCTCTCTCTCTCTCTCTCTCTCTCTCTCTCTCTCTCTCTCTCTCTCTCTCTCTCTCTCTCTCTCTCTCTCTCTCTCTCTCTCTCTGTCTCTTTCAGTGCCTGTGTCAGTGTTTGTCCAAGTGCCGTATGCTGTAGTCACTCTGGCTAATGATGGTCTTTAGACAGGCCGGACCCTCACACTGCATACAGTTTTGTAAGAGTAGCATGTGTGTGTGTGTGTGTGTCTGTATGTGTGTGTGTGATTCAATCCACCCTAGCGTGTGTGAGTCAGTGTGTGAGGGGTCTCTGGTTGAGGAGACCCTGAGGAGGAGAACCTTTGGGAGAGGGGGAGGAGAGGAGAGGAGAGGGGGAGGAGAGGAGAAGGGGAGGAGGAGAACATAGAGAAAGGAGTGGAGGGGAAAGCAATGAGCTGGCTGGTGAACCTCAACCCTTCTTTGACCCCTCACTCTCCATGCACCTGCATCAGGTCCTGGTTACAGGGAGTCACTGGTACCTTGAACTAGACCAGACACCATGGCAGAGAAAGAGGGGATGAGACTTTATTTTTGTACAGTAATTTTGAGATGAAGCATCTCTCCCTTCTCCTTCTTCTCTCCCTCCTGTAGTATGGGATGACATGGATGTCTATTGATATGGCAGCCATATCATGTACACTAACCAGAGTGACAGTTGGGAGAGAGGGAATGGGGTCAGGAGAAGAGGGAGAGAGAGAGAGGGTGTGTGTGCGTTTGCGTGTGTGTGTTTGACAGGAGTCGGTGTACGTGACTGTGTGTCCTCTGTCTCATGTTATGACTGCAGGGCTGATAGTGTAATGTGTCGTTAGCTTTTACTCTGAGTGTGTGTGTGTTTGTGTGTCTGTGTGTGCGTGCGTGTTTGTTCCACCTGGGCTCCCGATGCTCTAACACGATTACTCAGAGCCCATTTAGAGCGTGTCCCCTCCCCCTTCCTTCTCCATCTCCTCCTCTCCTCTCCCCTCTCCTTCCCTCCTCCCCTCCCCTCCTCTCACTACTGCATGCTATGAAAGAGACCATAGCCACATGAAGTAGGGGTGCTGGTAAATAATAATAATAACATAAATTATATACAGTACCAGTCAAAAGTTTGGACACACCTATTCATTCAAGGGTTTTTCTTTATTTTAACTATTTTCTACATTGTAGAATAATAGTGAAGACATCAAAACTATGAAATAACACATATGGAATCATGTAGTAACCAAAAATGTGTTAAACAAATCAAAATATATTTTATATTTGAGATTCTTCAAAGTAGCCACCCTTTGCCTTGATGACAGCTTTGCACACTCTGTCAGAGGCTGATGTGGATGCGGTGTTGGAGTCAGGCGCAGGACACAGAAGCTTAGTCGATCCGACTTTAATAGTCACAGAGGCAAAATACAAAACAACGGGCCTCAACAAACAGGAGGCGAGCGATTACGCAAACAGTGCGTAAAGTGCGTAAAGCACGAACAACAAGAAAACAATAAACCTACACCAACGGACAGGCGTACAACAACACACAACTACAAACAAAACCAAAGGAAACTTATAGGTGACATAATCAATACATGATATGAAACAGGTGCACCAACCAGACAAAACCAAACAAACATAGAGAACATCAAACGGTAGCAGCTAGTTCTCCGGGGACGACGAACGCCGAAGCCTGCCCGAACAAGGAGGAGGAGCAGTCTCGGCGGAATTCGTGACACACTCCTGGCTTTCTCTCAATCAGCTTCACCTGGAATGCTTTTCCAACAGTCTTGAAGGAGTTCCCACATATGCTGAGCACTTGTTGGCTCATTTTCCTTCACTCTGCGGTCCAACTAATCCCAAACCATCTCAATTGGGTTGAGGTTGGGGGATTGTGGAGGCCAGGGCATCTGATGCAGCACTCTATCACTCTCCTTTTTGGTCAAATAGCCCTTACACAGCCTGGAGGTGTGTTGGGTCATTGTCCTGTTGAAAAATAAATTATAGTCCCACTAAGCGCAAACCAGATGGGATGGCGTATCGCTGCAGAATGCTGTGGTAGTGTCACGCCCTGACTCAGGGGACGCTTAAATGTTGAGTCAGGGTGTGTATGTTCTATGTTGGGTATTTCTATGTTGGTGTTCTATTATGTGTATTTCTTTGTTGGCCGGTGTGGTTCCCAATCAGAGGCAGCTGTCGCTCGTTGTCTCTGATTGGGGACCATACTTAGGCAGCCTATTGGCACTAGTGGGTTGTGGGTTCTTTTTCCATGTTAGGTATGTTGTTTGTGTACCTTGGACTTCACATTTCGTTTCTTGTTTTGTCATTGTGTTTAATAGTCAAATAAACATGTAAGCATATCACGCTGCGCCTTGGTCCGTCCCGTCGATGAACGAACGTGACAGAAGATCCCACCAAACGAGGACCAAGCAGCGTGCCCAGGAAGAGCGAATTGCCATGTCACAGGTGGGCAAATGGTGGTCATGGGAGGAGATATTTGCGGAGAAAGGGCCATGGGCAAAGGTAGATGCCCAGGCAGGAGAGGAGCAACGGCAGCACAGAGGAAGCCGGTCGAGGAAGAAGCCCGAGAGACATCCCCAAGAAATTTTTTTGGGGGGGGCTAAGAGGGTGGTTGGCAGAGCCTAGGGTTAGAGCAGAGCCAACTCCCCGTACTCACACGAGAAGGCGTATGACTGGGCAAGCTCCATGTTATACGGAGCTACGTACTGTGTCGCCAGTGCGCCGGCACAGTCCTGTACGTCCTGTGCTTGCACCACGCACGTGCCGTGCGAAGATGGGCATCCAGCCAGGACGGGGTGTGCCGGCTCAACACTCCTGGTCTCCAGTACGCCTCCTCGGTCCCGCGTATCCTGCGCCAGTTCTACGAGCTGTATCGCCAGTGCGCGTGCACAGCCCAGTGCGTCCTGTGCCAGCGCCCCGCACGTGTAGTGCGAAAGTGGGCAGCCAGCCAGGACGGGTTGTGCCAGCTCTCCGCTCCAGACCTCCAGTCCGCCTTCGCAGTCCGGTCCGGCCCGTTCCTGCTCCTCGCACCAGGCCAGTGGTGCGCTTCACCAGCCCGGCCCGGCCTGTTCCTGCTCCTCGCACCAAACCAGTGGTGCGTGTTCCCAGCCCGGCCCGGCCTGTTCCTGCTCCTCGCACCAAGCCAGTGGTGCGCGTCACCAGCCCGGTCCGGCCTGCTCCGGCCCCTCGCACCAAGCCAGTGGTGCGCGTCGCCAGTCCCGGCCCGGCCTGTTCCTGCCCCTCGCACCAAGCCAGTGGTGCGCGTCGCCAGTCCGGCCCGGCCTGTTCCTGCCCCTCGCACCAAGCCAGTGGTGCGCGTCGCCAGTCCGGCCCGGCCCGTTCCTGCTCCTCGCATCAAGCCAGTGGTGCGCGTCGCCAGTCCGGCCCGGCCCGTTCCTGCTCCTCGCACCAAGTAGGGCTATCTTCTGTATTTGTGGAATTTCTTTCCTTCTTAATGCATTTGAGCCAATCAGTTGTGTTGTGAGAAGGTAGAGAGGCTACCTTGTCACAACACAACTAATTGGCCCAAACGCATTAAGAAGGAAAGAAATTTCACAAATTAACTTTTAACAAGGCACACCTGTTAATTGAAATGCATTCCAGGTGACTACCTCATGAATCTGGTTGAGAGAATGCCAATAGTGTGCAAAGCTATCATCAAGGCAAAGGGTGGTTACTTTGAAGAATCTCAAATATAATATATATTTTGATTTGTTTAACACTTTTTTGGTTACTACATGATTCCATATGTGTTATTTCATAGTTTTGATGTCTTCACTATTATTCTGCAATGTAAAAAATAGTAAAAAATAAAGAAAAACCCTGGAATGAGTAGGTCTGTCCACACTTTTGACTGGTTCTGTATATATAAATATAAAAGGCCTTTATTACTCCTGCATTATTACATACAGCCGGAAATAACTTTTGGATATCAGAGCGGCGGTAACTCACCAGCATTTAGACCAGAAATATAACTTTCCTGAATTGGATGCTTTGTTCGTACCCCCCAAGATGATTGAACTTATCCCAGAGGCTGCTCCAAGACGCCGCCGGAGGAGAAGAGGTATTCAGAGTGGACTTTTAGTCCGACTCAGGAGGCGTGCACACCATCCACCGCTTCTGAGTATATTACTTGCTAATGTTCAGTCCTTGGACAATAAAGTAGACGAACTCAGGGCGAGGATCTCCATCCAGTGAGACATCAGGGACGGTAAGATACTCTGTTTATGGAATCATAGCTCTTTCCGGTTATACAGTCCCAATCCATACAGCCAGCTGTGTTCTCAGTACATCGTGCAGATAGGAATAAAGAACTCTTCGGGAAGAAGAAAGGCGGAGGTGTATGTTTCATGATTAACTACTCATGGTGTGATTGTGGTAACGTACATGAACTCAAGTCCTTTTGTTCACCTGACCTAGAATACCTCACAATCAAACGCCAACCGCATTACCTCCCGAGATAATTTTATTCGGTCATCGTCACAGCCGTGTATATTCCCCCTCAAGCCGATACCACGACGGCTCTCAAGGACCTACACTGGACTTTGTGCAAACTGGAAACCGCATATCCTGAGGCCGCATTTATTGTAGCTGAGGACTTTAATAAAGCAAATCTGAGGAAAACGCTACCAAATTTTTATCAACACATTGCCTGCAATACTTGCACTTCAAAAACTCTCGACCATTGTTACTCTCCCTTCCGGGATGGCTACAAGGCCCTCCCCTGCCCTCCCTTTGGCAAATCAGATAAGGACTCCATTCTGCTCCTCCCTTCCTATAGGCAGAAACTCAAACAGGAAGTACCCGTGCTAAGGGCTATTCAACGCTGGTCTGACCAATCGGAATCCATGCTTCAAGATTGTTTTGATCACGCAGAATGGGATATGTTCCAGGTTGCCTCTGAGAGTAATATTGACGTATACACTGACACGGTGACTGAGTGTATAGGGAATGTGTATAGGGGATGTTGTTCCCACTGTGACGATTAAAACCTATCCAAACTAAAAACATGGCTATATGGCAGCATTTGCGCAAAACTGAAAGCACGAACCACCACATTTAACCACGGCAAGTTGACTGGGGATATGGTCGAATACAGACAGTCCAGTTATGCCCTCCGTAAGGCAATCAAACAGGCAAACCGTCAGTACAGAGACAAAGTGGAGTCACAATTCAATGACTCAGATATGAGACATACAGTGAGGGAAAAAAGTATTTGATCCCCTGCTGATTTTGTACGTTTGCCCACTGACAAAGACATGATCAGTCTATAATTTTAATGGTAGGTTTATTTGAACAGTGAGAGATAGAATAACAACAAAAAAATCCAGAAAAACGCATGTCAAAAATGTTATAAATTGATTTGCATTTTAATGAGGGAAATAAGTATTTGACCCCTCTGCCAAACATGACTTAGTACTTGGTGGCAAAACCCTTGTTGGCAATCACAGAGGTCAGACGTTTCTTGTAGTTGGCCACCAGGTTTGCACCCATCTCAGGAGGGATTTTGTTCCACTCCTCTTTGCAGATCTTCTCCAAGTCATTAAGGTTTCGAGGCTGACGTTTGGCAACTCGAACCTTCAGCTCCCTCCACAGATTTTCTATGGGATTAAGGTCTGGAGACTAGCTAGGCCACTCCAGGACCTTAATGTGCTTCTTCTTGAGCCACTCCTTTGTTGCCTTGGCCGTGTGTTTTGGGTCATTGTCATGCTGGAATACCCATCCATGACCCATTTTCAATGCCCTGGCTGAGGGAAGGAGGTTCTCACCCAAGATTTGACGGTACATGGCGCCGTCCATCGTCCCTTTGATGCAGTGAAGTTGTCCTGTCCCCTTAGCAGAAAAACACCCCCAAAGCAGAATGTTTCCACCTCCATGTTTGACGGTGGGGATGGTGTTCTTGGGGTCATAGGCGGCATTCCTCCTCCAAACACATTGAGTTGAGTTGATGCCAAAGAGCTCGATTTTGGTCTCATCTGACCACAACACTTTCACCCAGTTCTCCTCTGAATCATTCAGATGTTCATTGGCAAACTTCAGACGGGCCTGTATATGTGCTTTCTTGAGCAGGGGGACCTTGCGGGCGCTGCAGGATTTCAGTCCTTCACGGCGTAGTGTGTTACCAATTGTTTCCTTGGTGACTATGGTCCCAGCTGCCTTGAGATCATTGACAAGATCCTCCCGTGTAGTTCTAGGCTGATTCCTCACCGTTCTCATGATCATTGCAACTCCACGAGGTGAGATCTTGCATGAAGCCCCATGCCGAGGGAGATTGACAGTTATTTTGTGCTTCTTCCATTTGCGAATAATCACACCAACTGTTGTCACCTTCTCACCAAGCTGCTTGGCGATGGTCTTGTAGCCCATTCCAGCCTTGTGTAGGTCTACAATCTTGTCCCTGACATCCTTGGAGAACTCTTTGGTCTTGGCCATGGTGGAGTGTTTGGAATCTGATTGATTGATTGCTTCTGTGGACAGGTGTCTTTTATACAGGTAACAAGCTGAGATTAGGAGCACTCCCTTTAAGAGTGTGCTCCTAATCTCAGCTCGTTACCTGTATAAAAGACACCTGGGAGCCAGACATCTTTCTGATTGAGAGGGGGTAAAATACTAATTTCCCTCATTAAAATGCAAATCAATTTATAACATTTTTGACATGTGTCTTTCTGGATTTTTTTGTTGTTATTCTGTCTCTCACTGTTCAAATAAAATACCATTAAAATTATAGACTGATAATTTCTTTGTCAGTGGGCAAACGTACAAAATCAGCAGGGGATCAAATACTTTTTTCCCTCACTGTATGTAGCTGGTACTCCAGACAATCACGGATTATAAAGGGAAAACCAGCAACGTCGCAGACACCGACGTCTTGCTTACGGACAAGCTTTACACCTTCTTCGCCCACTTTAAGGATAACACAGTGCCGCCGAAGCGGGCCGCTCCTGAGGACTGTGAGCTCTCGTTCTCCATGGCCGATGTGAGTAAGACATTTAAGGGATTTAACCCTCGCAAGGCTACCGGCCCAGATGGCATCCCTAGCCGCATCCTCAGATCATGCGCAGACCTGCTGGCTGGAGTGTTTACGGATGTATTACATCTCTCCCTATCCCAGTCTGCTGTCCCCACTTGTTTCAAGATGTCCACCATTGTTCCTGTACCCCAAAAAGCGAAGGTCACTGAACTATATGACTATCGCCCGTAGCACTCACTTTTGTCATTATAAAGTGCTTTGAGAGGCTAGTTAAGGATCAAATCACCTCCACCTTGCTCGACACTCTAGACCCACTCTAATTTGCATACCGCCCCAATAGATCCACGGATGATGCATATTATTATTATTATTATTATTTTTTTATTTTTTTTTATTATTATTTTTTTTTTTTTTTTTGGGGGATGGATCAGCTTAATATTGCAGATAGATTGTATCTTCTATCAATGTAATTGTCTGCATCACTTCCAATCCCCCATGTTTTTTTATTTTTTATATATATATTCCCCTTTATTACTTTTCAACCCCACCATCCTTTCCCTACTTGGAGTAAATTAGTGAACAACAACGCCCAGTCCTTTATTTCCGGTCTATACTTACTATCTACACCTTATAGACAGAGTTAATTTTACAATAATTCTATATCTATCTATATATATATATATATTTATTTTTTTGCTCCTAAACTTCTTCTACTCTCAACCTCTCCGATCATTTTCATGATGTCCATCCGGTTTGCTTCTAAATGCCATATCTTTCTAACTGTGCTCTTTCCCAAAAAGCTCCCAACATACAACCTATATACTTATTATGGACACAGTATGCTTACATTATTAGCTATCTTTGTTATTATTTGTTGTTATTTGTTATTAGTCCCATCCTTCAACTCTATTCAATACCTCCCACCTATCTCTTAACACCATCCATATAGGATTTCTATTTGCCATATATATTTCAACCATACTGTGATGTTTTACAAAAGTTCTGAACCTTTCTATTCTCATTGCTTCTACAGATTGTGAATTAAAAATAAACATTTTTGCTAAAAGTATTATTATATTATTGATTGATTGACTATGACTTTTCAGATCACCCAGTAATGCTATCTGCAAGGTTAGTTCCAGGTAAATATTGCAATCCTTTAGCCATTCCTGGACCTGTGTCCAAAAACAAGCTACAAATGGACAGAACCAAAACAAATGATCTAATGATTCTATCTCTTCACAGCAAAATCTGCAGAGCTGGGAAGATTGTATCCCCCATATAAATAACATTCTATTGGTAGCAAGAATTTTATATAATAATTTAAATTGAAAGATTCTAATTTTTGAATCCGGTGTCGTTTTTGCGTGTCAGTTCATAAACACTATGCCATGGGATCGGTACGTCAAAGATCTCTTCCCAACTATTTTGCAATCTATATGGGACTGCTGTCAATCCTTTGGTCCTTAAGTGAAACTGATATACTTTTTTATTTATCACAGTTTTCCCTTAACCAATTATGTTCTTTAATGCAAGGCCGACAGACAAGTTCCTTACTTTCTCCCCCTTCAACTTTCCTCTTCCACTTTTGCGGTAAGGCTGCAATTATTTGGTTGTAATTTTGGGTAGAGCAGACATTTCCATATGTTTTTGTTAGCTGCATGTGCGACATAACTCCACCAGTCCTACCGATGATATCATTTACGAAGATTATACCTTTTTTAAACATTCTGTCAAAAAATAAAGGTTTTTTGTCAATTAGTATATTTGAATTTAACCACAATATTTGTTGCATTATTTGTTCTGTCGTTTCTGGAGGATTAAATTGAAATTGCAACCAACTTTCTATGGCTTGTTTTAGAAATAGTGACATTTGGGAGATTATTTCCTTTTCAAATAACTGAAAGTGAGAGGTTGTAATCTGAATAAAGGGAAAAAGGCCTTTCTTGAACAGTGGGTGAGACAATCTTACTAATTTGCTTGAGAACCAGTTCGGATTTAAGTATAACTTTTGGATGACTGAAGATTTTAGTGATAGGTCTAATGCTTTAATATTTAATAATTTCTGTCCTCCGAATTCATATTCATTATATAAATATGCTCTTTTAATTTTGTCTGGCTTGCCGTTCCAAATAAAATTGAATATTTTTTTTCTCATATAATTTAAAAAAACTGTTTGCTAGGCGTAGGCAAGACCATAAGCAAATAGGTAAACTGGGATAATACTAAAGAGTTAATCAGGGTGATTTTTCCACAAATTGACAGGTATTTTCCTTTCCATGGTAGTAAGATCTTATCTATTTTTGCTAACTTTCTATTAAAATTTATTGAAGTGAGATCATTTATTTCCTTTGGGATATGTATTCCGAGTATATCCACATCACCATCAGACCATTTTATTGGTAAACTACATGGTAATGTAAAAATTGTATTTTTTAGTGATCCAATACGTAATATAGTACATTTGTCATAATTTGGTTTTAATCCAGAGAGGTTAGAAAATGTATCTAGATCCTCTATGAGGCTGTGGAGGGATTCTAGTTGTGGATCTAAAAGAAAACATGAATCATCTGCGTACAATGACACCTTTGTTTTTAAGCCCTGTATTTCTAATCCTCTGATATTATTATTGGATCTGATTTTAATAGCTAACATCTCGATGGCCACAATAAATAGATATGCCGATAGTGGACAACCTTGTTTCACTCCTCTTGACAGTTTGAAACTTTCTGAGAAATAGCCATTATTTACTATTTTACACCTAGGGTTACTATACATGATTTTGACCCATTTTATAAGAGATTCTCCAAAATTGAAATGCTCCAGGCATTTATATATAAATTCCAGTCGAACTTTATCAAATGCCTTTTCGAAGTCTGCTATGAATAGCAGGCCTGGTTTCCCATATTTTCCATAGTGTTCTATTGTTTCCAATACTTGCCTTATATTATCTCCAATGTATCTTCCATGTAAAAAACCTGTCTGATTAGAATGAATAATATCCGACAATACCTTTTTAATTCTATGCGCTATACATTTTGCTAGGATTTTTGCATCACAACACTGAAGTGTAAGGGGCCTCCAATTTTGTAAATGGACTGGATCTTTATATTTTCCACTTGTATCCTGTTTCAGTAATAATGAGATCAGACCTTCTTCTTGAGTGTCAGATAATCTACCATTTACATAGGAGTGGTTAAAACATGCTAATAACGGTCCTCTTAGTATATCAAAAAAGGTTTGGTATACCTCGATTGGTATGCCATCCAACCCTGGAGTTTTCCCGGACTTAAAGTCTTTAATTGCATCCAGAAGTTCCTCCTCTGTAATTTCACCTTCACATGAGTCTTTCTGTGTGGCTGTTAATTTGACATTATCAATAGGAAAAAAATCTCTACAATTAGCTTCAGTTAGAGGAGATGGAGGCGACTGAAAAGAAAACATATGCTTAAAATACTTTGTTTCTTCCTTCAAAATATCATTAGGTGAATTATGGGTGACTCCGTCAATTGTAACCAGTTTCATTAAGTTCTTTTGGTAGCATTCCTATGTTGAAGATTAAAAAGAATTTTGTGCATTTTTCCCCATATTCCATCCAGTTTGCTTTATTTTTATAATATATTACACTTGATCTTTCTTGAATAAGTTTTTCCATTTCTTTTTGTTTTTCCTCTAATTTATTCTGAGCCTCTATGTTACAGTTTTTATTGCCATCTATCTGTTCTGTTAGACTTTCTATTTCCTTTCTTAGTATAAACTCTTTTGACCTAAATTGCTTTTGTTTTCGAGATGAGTACTGAATTGCATGGCCTCTAAAGGCACATTTAAAGGTGTCCCATACAATGAGGGGATTCGCTGTACCTATGTTATGTTGGAAAAAGTCAGTTATAAATTCCTTTGTTCTAATTATAAATAAATTATCATCTAATAGGCTTTGATTAAATTTCCAATATCCTCGCCCACGTGGAATTTCAGTCAGAGTAATGTATATGCCTATTATATGATGGTCCGACCGCATTCTGTCCCCTATCAACACTTTTTTTTACTTTTGGTGCCAACGAGAATGAGATAAGAAAGAAGTCAAGACGACTAGCTTGATTCAGTCTCCGCCATGTATATCTCACTAGATCAGCATATTTAAGCCTCCATATATCTACTAGTTCTAATGTATCCATGACATTCACAATTTCCTTAAGAGCATGTGGGTGATTGTTTGTGGTGTGATTTCCTTTTCGGTCCATTGAGCTATTTAAAACAGTATTATAATCCCCCCACCATAAAATATTGTCTTGAGTTGCTTGCAGGCTTGATAATTTATTATATATATTGTCAAAGAATTGTGGATCATCATTATTTGGTCCGTAAAGGTTAATGAGCCATATCTGTTTATGGTCCAATACCATATTTAAAATAATCCATCTACCTTGCGTATCTATTTGGACAATTTGCACATTCGGATCGAAATTACTATTAATTAATATCATCACCCCTTTTGAATTTCTTTGCCCATGGGAGAAGTATATTTCCCCCCATTCTTTTTTCCACGCTACTTCATCTCGAATTGTTGAATGAGTTTCCTGTATACAATAGATATTATATTCCTTCTCTTTGAGCCATGTAAATATTGTTCTTCTTTTGTTATTATCAGCTAAGCCATTACAATTATAACTGGCTATACTTATTTCACCATACACCATAATGAGATACAAGTTTCAAGTCTATTTATCATTATATATGTTTGTAAATTTACCAATAAAAAATAGCGTAATGATTGAGTGTCCATATAGCTGTACCGTGATATTTGCATTGCTACGGAGTAACCCTTCAATTGTTCTCCACTAATTCCCCCGCTAAAGCCCCCTCCCCATCCCAAGTTGAGCCGTCATCCCAGTGATCAGCATCCCCCCACGTCCCTCCGTATCCCTAAGGCCCCGAGAGGCCAGGACCCATCCATCGAAAACAGCACACAGTGCCACCCACAAAACAGAAGCAGGTTAACCGCCAAAAGCATTTCCAATGCTTTCACCTCTATATATACAGTGGGGAAAAAAAGTATTTAGTCAGCCACCAATTGTGCAAGTTCTCCCACTTAAAAAGATGAGAGAGGCCTGTAATTTTCATCATAGGTACACGTCAACTATGACAGACAAAATGAGAAAAAAAAATCCAGAAAATCACATTGTAGGATTTTTTATGAATTTATTTGCATATTATGGTGGAAAATAAGTATTTGGTCAATAACAAAAGTTTCTCAATACTTTGTTATATACCCTTTGTTGGCAATGACACAGGTCAAACGTTTTCTGTAAGTCTTCACAAGGTTTTCACACACTGTTGCTGGTATTTTGGCCCATTCCTCCATGCAGATCTCCTCTAGAGCAGTGATGTTTTGGGGCTGTCGCTGAGCAACACAGACTTTCAACTCCCTCCAAAGATTTTCTATGGGGTTGAGATCAGGAGACTGGCTAGGCCACTCCAGGACCTTGAAATGCTTCTTACGAAGCCACTCCTTCATTGCCCGGGCGGTGTGTTTGGGATCATTGTCATGCTGAAAGACCCAGCCACGTTTCATCTTCAATGCCCTTGCTGATGGAAGGAGGTTTTCACTCAAAATCTCACGATACATGGCCCCATTCATTCGTTCCTTTACACGGATCAGTCGTCCTGGTCCCTTTGCAGAAAAACAGCCCCAAAGCATGATGTTTCCACCCCCATGCTTCACAGTAGGTATGGTGTTCTTTGGATGCAACTCAGCATTCTTTGTCCTCCAAACACGACGAGTTGAGTTTTTACCAAAAAGTTCTATTTTGGTTTCATCTGACCATATGACATTCTCCCAATCCTCTTCTGGATCATCCAAATGCACTCTAGCAAACTTCAGACAGGCCTGGACATGTACTGGCTTAAGCAGGCGGACACGTCTTGCACTGCAGGATTTGAGTCCCTGGCGGCGTAGTGTGTTACTGATGGTAGGCTTTGTTACTTTGGTCCCAGCTCTCTGCAGGTCATTCACTAGGTCCCCCCGTGTGGTTCTGGGATTTTTGCTCACCGTTCTTGTGATCATTTTGAGCCTACGAGGTGAGATCTTGCGTGGAGCCCCAGATCGAGGGAGATTATCAGTGGTCTTGTATGTCTTCCATTTCCTAATAATTGCTCCCACAGTTGATTTCTTCAAACCAAGCTGCTTACCTATTGCTGATTCAGTCTTCCCAGCCTGGTGCAGGTCTACAATTTTGTTTCTGGTGTCCTTTGTCAGCTCTTTGGTCTTGGCCATAGTGGAGTTTGGAGTGTGACTGTTTGAGGTTGTGGACAGGTGTCTTTTATACTGATAACAAGTTCAAACAGATGCCATTAATACAGGTAACGAGTGGAGGACAGAGGAGCCTCTTAAAGAAGAAGTTACAGGTCTGTGAGAGCCAGAAATCTTGCTTGTTTGTAGGTGACCAAATACTTATTTTCCACCATAATTTGCAAATAAATTCATAAATAATCCTACAATGTGATTTTCTGGATTTTTTTTTCTCAATTTGTCTTTCATAGTTGACGTGTACCTATGATGAAAATTACAGGCCTCTCTCATCTTTTTAAGTGGGAGAACTTGCACAAATAGTGGCTGACTAAATACTTTTTTTCCCCACTGTATATATATCTATATAACTATTATATTTTTTTTATTATGCATATCCTATTTTCCATCATTATCAATTAATATGCGTAATAATGTCGGCAGTTCACGCATAGGATTCTAACATATAACCAGGATTGCCATTGTATTACATTTAATTCATTGACAAGCAATTATTATCCTAGCAAATAATTCCCGCGGTCCATCCCATACCCCCCCAACATCCCCACCCCCCACAACAGATGCCAGACCAGCACACACGCACATACTCACATACTCCAACACACTCAACCCCCCTCCTCCACAATCCACCATAAAATCCGATACTCAACGGCTGTTATATCCCAGAGCCCAACTCGAGAAATAACTTGATCTACGAGTGCACATACAGTTAAAGCTGATTGAGAAAGCATGCAAATTGAGCAGAAATTGACAACAATGTGAGATTTGATTAATCTACTTAATCTATGTCAAGTCCTAGGTGATGGAGATCAGATCCACCCTCTTCACCTGAGACACAAACACTCTGATCCCCTGTTGTAACCATTTTCCCAAGTATCTCCATGCGGTCAGACCTTTGATTATTTTGTGCCACCTGGGCCACAATGATAAACCCCCTCTCTGATTGTCCGAGTGTGACCCCCTCCCCATGGGTTACTGCAGCCAGTGTTGCCAGCACTGCCACTACCTGGGTGGGCGTACCCCACCGGAATCCCCACCGGCTAGGTAAAAGGTCGTCCCAGATGGGATAAGGCAGGATGATGCAATTGCCATCGCACTACACCCTGCCTTATCCCATCTGGCCAAGAGGAATACCTATGTAAGAATGCTGTTCATTGACTAAATCTCAGCCTTCAACACCCTCCAAGTTCATCATTAAGCTCGGGGCCCTGGGTCTAAACCCTGCCCTGTACAGCTGGGTCCTGGACTTCCTGACGGGCCTCCCCAGGTGATGAAGGTAGGCAACAACACCTCCACTAAACTGATCCTGAACACAGGAGCCCCACAAGGGTGGGTGCTCAGCCCCCTCCTGTACTCCCTTTTCACCCATGACTGCGTGGCGTTTTACGTCTCCAACTCAATCATCAAGTTTGCAGACGACACAACAGTGGTAGGCCTGATTACCAACAACGATGAGACAGCCTACAGGGAGGAGGTGAGGGCCCTGGCAGAGTGGTGCCAGGAAAATAACCTCTCCTTCAACAAAGCGAAGGAGCTGATCGTGGAATTCAGGAGACAGCAGAGGGAGCACGCCCCCGTCGACATCGATGGGGCCGCAGTGGAGAAGGTGAAAATCTTCAAGTTCCTCGGCGTACACATCACTGACAATCTGAAATGGTCCACCCACACACACACAGTGTGGTGAAGAAGGCGCAACAGCTTTTTGCAAATGTATTAAAAATAAAAAACAGAAATACCTTATTTACATAAGTATTCAGACCCTTTACTATGAGACTCGGAATTGAGCTCAGGTGCATCCTGTTTCCATTGATCATCCTTGAGAGGTTTCTACAACTTGATTGGAGTCCACCTGTGGTAAATTCAATTGATTGGACATGATTTGGAAAGGCACACTCCTGTCTATATAAGGTCCCACAGTTGACAGTGCATGTCAGAGCAAAAACCAAGCCATGAGGTCAAAGGAATTGTCCGGAGAGCTCCGAGACAGGATTATGTCAAGGCACAGATCTGGGGAAGGGTACCAAAACATTTCTGCAGCATTGAAGGTCCCCAAGAACACAGTGTCCTCCATCATTCTGAAATGGAAGAAGTTTGGAACCACCAAGACTCTTCCTAGAGCTGGCCACCCGGCCAAACTGAGCAATCGGGGGAGAAGGGCCTTGGTCAGGGAGGTGACCAAGAACCCGATTGTCACTCTAACAGAGCTCCAGAGTTCCTCTGTGGACATGGGAGAACCTTCCAGAAGGACAACCATCTCTGCAGCACTCCACCAATAAAGCCTTTATGGTAGAGTGGCCAGACAGAAGCCACTCCTCGGTAAAAGGCACATGACAGCAAACTTAGAGTTTGCCAAAAGGCACCTAAAGACTCTCAGACCATGAGAAACAAGATTCTCTGGTCTGATGTAACCAAGATTGAATTCTTTGTCCTGAATGCCAAGCGTCATGTCTGGAGGAAATCTGGCGCCATCCCTCCGGTGAAACATGTTGGTGACAGCATCATTCTGTGAGGATGTTTTTCAGCGGCCCAGACTGGGAGACTAGTCAGGATCGAGGGAAAGATGAACGGAGCAAAGTACAGAGACATCTTTGATGAAAACCTGCTCTAGAGCGCTCAGGACCTCAGACTGGGGCGAAGGTTCACCTTCCAACAGGACAATGACCCTAAGCACACAGCCAAGACAACGCAGGAGTGGCTTCGGGACAAGTTTCTGAATGTCATTGAGTAGCCCAGCCAGAGCCCGGAATTGAACCCGATCTAACATCTCTGGAGAGACCTGAAAATAGCTGTGCAGCAACGCTCCCCATCCAACCTGACAAAGCTTGAGAGGATCTGCAGAGAAGAATGGGAGAAACTCCCCAAATACAGGTGTGCCAAGCTTGTAGCGTCATACCCAAGAAGACTCAATGCTGTAATCGCTGCCAAATGTGCTTCAACAAAGTACTGAGTAAAGGGTCTGAATACTTATGTAAACGTTTTTTATTTTGTATAAATTTGCTAACATTTATAAAAACCTGTTTTTTCTTCAGAATGATGGGATACTGTGTGTAGATATATGAGGAAATTAAAAAAATATATATATTTAGAATAAGGCTGTAACGTAAAAAAAGAAAGGGGTCTGAATACTTTCCGAATGCACTGTATATATATATATATATTTGCTACTGCTCGACTAAAGAAATCTCAGCCGACCAACAGCCTATTGACCAAACAATCGACTAGTCAACTAAATGGGGTCAGCCCTAATACAATTTGATTTGATTTTGATTGGATTTGTATGAGCGGAGAACAATACACGTCAGCGATGGAGGGAGAGTGACAGGGAGGGAGAGATGGGTGGGAGTGAATGGGATCGGAGAGATAGTGTAGAGCTGAGACAATCATGAGATAGAGCTGCAACTGTGTACCAAAGGAAGGGGGAGGAGAGGACAGAGAAAGGGCTAAAGAGAATCAGGCAGATCTTGGGCATTGAGTGCTGTGCCTCGAGGAATGCTTAGTTTAAGAGAAAGGTAAGAGAAAGACACTGGGTAAGAGAGGAAGGGAGGGAAAGTATAGTACAGTATGTCTCTCTCTCTGTCTCAGTCATGGGACGATAGAGTGGAGTGTCTGGTCACCCAGGCTGTGTCCTCTGAGGCATCTAGTGACCTGGACTGGGTGGTTGTTGGTAGTGTGGAAGAGGAAAATTGCATTTGTTATCTTCTATGGCCTGAAGAAGGGACAGGTCATTCTGTTCCTCTTAGTTTCTGTAAGATTGCTAAATCGCACTGTTTCAAATTGCCCTTTAAGTTTTTGTAGTCTATTTTATAACAGAGTGGAATGTCCTTGGGATGATTTGTCTTTCTCTCTCCTTTACTATCTGTGGTGATAAGCAGGAGTACCGGACCCATTTGAAGGGCATGTGAAACGCCCCACCCATCCTTGGTCTATATAATATGCATGTGAGAAGAAAGAGCAAGTTCAATTGAATGCATGTTCAAATAAAGCTTTTTTTATATTGAGATTGGACTGCCTCATGAGTAGGGCTGACCCCAATTAGTCGACTGGTCGAATGTTTGGTCGTAAGGCTGTTGGTTGAACAATATTATTTTCGACCTAGACCTAAAGCCTAAAGCCAATTTATGCTTGATTCGAAAATGTGGTCGGAGGCTCCATAAGGAGGGTGTGACGCATTTGCGGAGCCTCCAGAGGCACGCAGAGGCCAAATCGAGCTCTGTACGGCATCGCCATGCGCCTCCCAATTTTTTTTACAATGCAGAGAGCTCTGTATAGCTCCGCATTGACATGATTGGTTGACAGTAGGTGGGAGCGGTACATCCTGTATAAACACAAACTCACTTCCTTGACAACAGCTCTGCACTGCTCCGCGAAGCGCAAGAAGTCGGCTTGAACATGCGCCCAGATGCATTATGCACTTCTCTCTCCAGAATGCGCTCTCTCCTGCCAATTTGTGCACATTCATTGTTTCATAACTTCATTGTGTGAATTGTTTGAATTTGAATGTTAGTGTATATCAATTCCCCATTACATATATCACCAGTAGTACATTTACCATTAATTCCTATAATTTCTAATGTACAATGTTTGTTACTTTGGTTATGGTCATTTCTTTTAATGCATTCAATATTATTATTCCAGTCTTCCTGTTCACATTGTCGGAGTGGACAATGGAGTTCACAACCTATGCTGCATTTGTGAGAAACAAGTTCTGTCAATTTAGTCATTGTCTTTTGTTTGGAGCGCTCCTGTCAATGTTGAGTAA
Source organism: Coregonus clupeaformis (assembly GCF_020615455.1). Taxonomy (NCBI): domain Eukaryota; kingdom Metazoa; phylum Chordata; class Actinopteri; order Salmoniformes; family Salmonidae; genus Coregonus; species Coregonus clupeaformis. The sequence goes on along the minus strand of NC_059217.1, from coordinate 33,404,270 downwards.
GAAGTAGGCCTATAGCTACCTGGCCTGCGCGCAAATGTAGGCATATAAATGTGCCCATTTGGAGATCTGATACTTTTTCTGATTGGCTTAATGCACCACCAATAATGACCTGTGGAGCTTCTCAAAGTAATGTTTTCTTCACCTCAAACAGCAAGCAAATGAAGTCGGTTTTAACAGCCATTGAGAATTACAATCGTTCTTCAATGTATTTGAAAAATCTTTCCAGCTCTCTCCCTTTTGATAACCACTCAGCGTGAAAGGGAGAAATGTCATGCTCTGATCCAGTGGAAACGTCATAAAATAGGCTTCTTATCAGTGCTTGACTTGGATTGAAAAACGTTCCAGTACTCATTTTGGATGCTGGTACTGTTCATATTTAGGTGCAGGAGCTTCACAATACCTTTAAACTAATATTCTATAAGAGGAATAGGACCTCAATGTCACGCCCTGACTCAGAGGATGCTTATATGTTGAGTCAGGGTGTGTATATTCCTTGTTGTGATTTTCTATGTTGTATTTTCTATGTTTAGATCTAGTAGGTATAGATCTATGTTGGCCGGTGTGGTTCCCAATCAGAGGCAGCTGTCGCTCGTTGTCTCTGATTGGGGACCATACTTAGGCAGCCTATTGGCACTAGTGGGTTGTGGGATCTTGTTCCGTGTGAGGTATGTTGTTTGTCTACCTTGGACTTCACGTTTCGTTTCGTTTGTTGTTTTGTCGTGGTGTTTATTCAATATAAATAAACATGTATGCATATCACGCTGCGCCTTGGTCCGTCCCGTCTGTAAACGATCGTGACAGAAGATCCCACCAAACAAGGACCAAGCAGCGTGCCCAGGAAGAACGAATAGCCATGTCACAGGTGGGCAAATGGTGGTCATGGGAGGAGATATTTGCGGGGAAAGGGCCATGGGCGAAGGTAGATGCCCAGGCAGGAGAGGAGAAACGGCGCCAACCGTGCCGACGACGGAGACCCGAGAGGCAACCCCAATACATTTTTTTGGGGGGGCACACGGGGTGGATGACGAGGCTACAGGAGGCTAAAAGGGAGAAGGAAAGTGTAGAGGCACGGCGAGAGGAGCTGGTTAGGCAGCAGAAGGAGTGGGGGTTAATAAAGAAACCCAGTCCCGCTCCTCGCAACAAGCAAGTGGTGCGTGTCGCCAGTCCGGTCTGGCCCATTCCTGCTCCCCGCACTAAGCCAGTGGTGCGCGTCGCCAGCCTGGTCCGGCCTGTTCCTGTCCCTCGCACCAAGCTAGTGGTGCGCGTCGCCAGCCCGGCCCGGCCTGTTCCTGCCCCTCGCACCAAGCAAGTGGTGCGTGTCACCAGTCCGGTCCGGCCTGTTCCTGTCCCTCGCACCAAGCCAGTGGTGCGCGTCGCCAGCCCGGCCCGGCCTGTTCCTGCCCCTCGCACCAAGCTAGTGGTGCGCTTCGCCAGCCCGGTCCAGCCTGTTCCTGCCCCTCGCACCAAGCCAGTGGTGCGCGTCGCCAGCCCGGCCCGGCCTGTTCCTGCCTCTCGCACCAAGCCAGTGGTGCGCGTCGCCAGCCCGGTCCGGCCTTTCCTCGCACCAAGCCAGTGGTGTGCGTCGCCAGCCCGGCCCGGCCTGTTCCTGTCCCTCGCACCAAGCCAGTGGTGCGCGTCGCCAGCCCGGCCCGGCCTGTTCCTGCCCCTCGCACCAAGCCAGTGGTGCGCGTCGCCAGCCCAGTCCGGCCTGTTCCTGCTCCTCGCACCAAGCCAGTGGTGCGTGTGTCCAGTCCGGCACGGCCCGTGCCTGTTCCACCGGTGCCTGGTTCGGCACCGGTCAGCTGCTTTACTCCGGAGCCAGAGCAGTCCGCTCCACTGGTGCCCAGTTCAGCTCCGGTCAGCTGCTCGACTCCGGAGCCAGAGTAATCCGCTTCACCGGGGTCCAGTCCAGCTCCGGTCAGCGGCTCCACTCCGGAGCCAGAGCAGTCCGCTCCACCAGGGTCCAGTCCAGATCCAGTCAGCGGCTCCACTCCGGAGCCAGAGCAGTCCACTCCACCGGTGCCCAGTCCAGCTCCGGTCAGCGGCTACAGTCCGGAGCCTGAGCAGTCCGCTCCACCGGTGCCCGGTCCAGCTCCGGTCAGCGGCTCCAGTCCAGACCCAGACGTCAACCCCTCTCCAGGTTCTGGGTCTCCCACACCAGGGTCCAGACAGGGCTTTGAGTATAGTGGGAGGAAGGAGAGGGGAAGCAACGCGCCGAGGTCTAGACCAGACCAGGGGCACAACAGGGAGGCGAAGAGTGAGAGGTCGTCATGCCCTGAGCCGGGTCCGCCTCCGAGGCAGAATGCCCACCCGGCCCCTACCTTGTTATGTGTATGTTGTGCGGTCGGAGTCCGCACCTTTGGGGGGGGGGGGGGTACTGTCACGCCCTGACTCAGAGGACGCTTATATGTTGAGTCAGGGTGTGTATATTCCTTGTTGTGATTTTTTATGTTGTATTTTCTATGTTTAGATCTATTAGGTATAGATCTATGTTGGCCGGTGTGGTTCCCAATCAGAGGCAGCTGTCGCTCGTTGTCTCTGATTGGGGACCATACTTAGGCAGCCTATTGGCACTAGTGGGTTGTGGGATCTTGTTCCGTGTGAGGTATGTTGTTTGTCTACCTTGGACTTCACGTTTCGTTTCGTTTGTTGTTTTGTCGTGGTGTTTATTCAATATAAATAAATGCATATCACGCTGCGCCTTGGTCCGTCCCGTCTGTAAACGATCGTGACACTCAAGCAGTAGAACATTTGAGTTGCCCGTACTCAGCGCCGGTGAGCTCCTGTCCAAGTCAAGCACTGCTTCATATCCCTTGCGCAAATAGCCTACAGCTGTGTCTGTCCAGAGCTCACTGCTGTTGGAAACTCTGAGGGCCCAGAATATTTTATACAATGTTGCAAGTTCACTAGCACAAGCTTTTGGGCTGGATGGAAGTTAGTAGTTGATACAATGTTTCAAGTTTGTTGCAGACAGTGTAGCCAATGTGATTTAGAGGATATTTATTTTTATCAGGATATTTTCTACCTGCAGGATGGAATGTTTTTATTTGTTGGCTTTATGGAGGCTATTTTTACATAGTTGGCAATGGCAATAGAAGTTATTTTTTTTTATTTTTTTTGGGGGGGGGGTAGATCAGCTTAATATTGCAGATAGATTGTAACTTCCATCAATGTAATTGTCTGCATCACTTCCATTCCCCCATGTTTTTTATATATACAGTGGGGAGAACAAGTATTTGATACACTGCCGATTTTGCAGGTTTTCCTACTTACAAAGCATGTAGAGGTCTGTAATTTTTATCATAGGTACACTTCAACTGTGAGAGACGGAATCTAAAACAAAAATCCAAAAAATCATATTGTATGATTTTTAAGTAATTAATTTGCATTTTATTACATGACAGAAGTATTTGATCACCTACCAACCAGTAAGAATTCCGGCTCTCACAGACCTGTTAGTTTTTCTTTAAGAAGCCCTCCTGTTCTCCACTCATTACCTGTATTACCTGCACCTGTTTGAACTCGTTACCTGTGTAAAAGACACCTGTCCACACACTCAATTAAACAGACTCCAACCTCTCCACAATGGCCAAGACCAGAGAGCTGTGTAAGGACATCAGGGATAAAATTGTAGACCTGCACAAGGCTGGGATGGGCTACAGGACAATAGGCAAGCAGCTTGGTGAGAAGGCAACAACTGTTGGCGCAATTATTAGAAAATGGAAGAAGTTCAAGATGACGGTCAATCACCCTCGGTCTGGGGCTCCATGCAAGATCTCACCTCGTGGGGCATCAATGATCATGAGGAAGGTGAGGGATCAGCCCAGAACTACACGGCAGGACCTGGTCAATGACCTGAAGAGAGCTGGGACCACAGTCTCAAAGAAAACCATTAGTAACACACTACGCCGTCATGGATTAAAATCCTGCAGCGTACGCAAGGTCCCCCTGCTCAAGCCAGCGCATGTCCAGGCCCGTCTGAAGTTTGCCAATGACCATCTGGATGATCCAGAGGAGGAATGGGAGAAGGTCATGTGGTCTGATGAGACAAAAATTGAGCTTTTTGGTCTAAACTCCACTCGCCGTGTTTGGAGGAAGAAGAAGGATGAGTACAACCCCAAGAACACCATCCCAACCGTGAAGCATGGAGGTGGAAACATCATTCTTTGGGGATGCTTTTCTGCAAAGGGGCAGGACGACTGCACCGTATTGAGGGGAGGATGGATGGGGCCATGTATCGCGAGATCTTGGCCAACAACCTCCTTCCCTCAGTAAGAGCATTGAAGATGGGTCGTGGCTGGGTCTTCCAGCATGACAACGACCCGAAACACACAGCCAGGGCAACTAAGGAGTGGCTCCGTAAGAAGCATCTCAAGGTCCTGGAGTGGCCTAGCCAGTCTCCAGACCTGAACCCAATAGAACATCTTTGGAGGGGGCTGAAAGTCCGTATTGTCCAGCGACAGCCCCGAAACCTGAAGGATCTGGAGAAGGTCTGTATGGAGGAGTGGGCCAAAATCCCTGCTGCAGTGTGTGCAAACCTGGTCAAGACCTACAGGAAACGTATGATCTCTGTAATTGCAAATAAAGGTTTCTGTACCAAATATTAAGTTCTGCTTTTCTGATGTATCAAATACTTATGTCATGCAATAAAATGCAAATTAATTACTTAAAAATCATACAATGTGATTTTATGGATTTTTGTTTTAGATTCCGTCTCTCACAGTTGAAGTGTACCTATGATAAAAATTACAGACCTCTACATGCTTTGTAAGTAGGAAAACCTGTTCTCCCCACTGTATACTCCCCTTTATTACTTTTCAACCCCGCCATCCTTTCCCTACTTGGGGTAAATTAGTGAACAACTATGCCCAGGCCTCTACTTCCAGCCTATTCTTACTATCTACACCTTATGGACACATTCAATTTTACAATAATTCAATTTTATTTGTTTTTGCTCCTGAACTTCTTCTACTCTCAACCTCTCCGATCATTCATCATAGAAGTTACTTTTTAGGTTAGTATCATTTTCAATTAGATTTGGAAAGAATTTTGATTAACCACATGACAATGATTTTGAGATACAAAGATGTTATTATAAATTAAATTAAGCTGTTTCACGAAAATGTGCATATGAAAACCATAACTGGCATGCAGATCGGTAGAAATTGTCAAATAAATTGTCATTCCACATGAGAAAGGTTGCCGACTCCTCGTGTAACTTATACCGGCAACTTCAGGAGATTAATGGCAGAATCTGCGAAAGACATCCTGGGGCTACGTGGTTGGTGTTGGGGATGTTGGGTGGAGTTGGGGCTGGAGGGTTAAGGGTGAGGGAGGGCTGTGTTGGGGCTAGGAGCTGGGGCTGAGGGACAGACCAGTTCCCCAGCTCCCCAGACCAGCTCACAGACCTACAGGCACTGAACCAAAATAGAGGGGTGAGCACTGAGCAATAGTTAAATATTCATAAACAAAGAGAGACTGGGACAGGGGAGGGTGGGGGGTGTAGGCCTACATGTGACAAATATAGAGATAAATAAATAAAAAGAGAGAGCATAAGAGAGAGACAGAGTCAGAGAGAGAGAGAGAAGCGAAAGAGAGAAAGAAAAAGAGAGAGAGAAAGAGAGGTTTTAGGGAAAATAAGGACCGGGGAGTTTTCTGTCTTTCATAGCACAGATCCATCCATCAAACTCCTAAATCCATTCATTATCATGATCTGCAGTCAATGATACCCAGAAGAGCTATTATACTATACATTATTAATCAGATGGAACAATCTAAAGATTCCCTGTGTACTGTTAAATATTTATGCTGTGTGTATGACTAAGGCATTGTTGTGTGTGTTTGCTCTAAGTTCTGAAGCAGGGTAGGGTTGGAGGGTAGCAGTGTAACGTAAGTGTGTAAGGGACAGATCAACATTTACTGGGGGACGCTGGTCCAACTCAAAGTGTCATAAAAAAATGAGCCCCCCTCCCCATCGTAAAAAATAATTTCACATGACCCTTCCCTTGTACTGTAAAATAAATTGAATTAACTCAAAATAATGTTTATGACCACAAATAACAATAACTGTAGCGACCCTGTGTTTAGAAACATGGATATCTGCATTGCTTTTGTAGCACAGTTGATGCCACAAAGGGCTACGGGCCAGAAGGTTGAGAGTTCGCCGACCACCAAGGACGAGACTCTCCCTGCCTGTCTCATTACTTCACGATCAGTGCTGGTTGCAGACAATGATCAGCTAGGGGGAAATCAGATTTTCATGCCATATTTATAATTACACTACCGTTCAAAAGTTTGGGGTCACTTAGAAATGTCCTAGTTTTTAAAAGAAAATCAATTTTTTTGTCCATTAAAATAACATCAAATTGATCAGAAATACAGTGTAGACATTGTTAATGTTGTAAATGGCTATTGTAGCTGGAAACTGATGATTTTTAATGGAATATGTACATAATAATAATAATAATATGCCATTTAGCAGACACTTTTATCCAAAGCGACTTACAGTCATACGTGCATACATTTTTGAGTATGGGTGGTCCCGGGGATCGAACCCACTACCTTGGCGTTACAAGCGCCGTGCTCTACCAGCTGAGCTACAGAGGACCACATAGGCGTACAGAGGCCCATTATCAGCAACCATCAGTCCTGTGTTCCAATGGCACGTTGTGTTTGCTAATCCAAGTTTATAATTTTAAAAGGCTAATTGATCATTAGAAAACCCTTTTGCAATTATGTTAGCACAGCTGAAAACGTTGTGCTGATTAAAGAAGCAATTAAACTGGCCTTCTTGAGACTAGTTGAGTATCTGGAGCATCAGCAATTGTGGGTTCGATTACAGGCTCAAAATGGCCAGAAACAAATAACTTTCTTCTGAAACTCGTCAGTCTATTCTTGTTCTGAGAAATGAAGGCTATTCCATGCGAGAAATTGCCAAGAAACTGAAGATCTCGTACAACGCTGTGTACTACTCCCTTCACAGAACAGTGCAAACTGGCTCTAACCAGAATAGAAAGAGGAGTGGGAGGCCCCGGTGCACAACTGAGCAAGAGGACAAATACATTAGAGTGTCTAGTTTGAGAAACAGGCGCCTCACAGGTCCTCAACTGGCAGCTTCATTAAATAGTACCCGCAAAACACCAGTCTCAACCTCAACAGTGAAGAGCCGACTCCGGGATGCTGACCTTCTAGGCAGAGTTGCAAAGAAAAAGCCATATCTCAGACTGCCCATCTTTATCTTTTCTTTTTATTGGCCAGTCTGAGATATGGCTTTTTCTTTGCAACTGCCTAGAAGGTCAGCATCCCGGAGTCGCCTCTTCACTGTTGACGTTGAGACTGGTGTTTTGCGGGTACTATTTAATGAAGCTTTTTACTATTTTCTACATTGTAGAATAATAGTGAAGACATCAAAACTATGAAATAACACATATGGAATCATGTAGTAACCAAAAAAGTGTTAAACAAATCAAAATATATTTTATATTTGAGATTCTTCAAATAGCCACCCTTTGCCTTGATGACAGCTTTGCACACTCTTGGCATTCTCTCAACCAGCTTCATGAGGTATTCAGCTGGAAATCATTTAAATTAACAGGTGTGGCTTGTTAAAAGTTAATTTGTGGAATTTCTTTCCTTCTTAATGCGTTTGAGCCAATCAGTTGTGTTGTGACAAGGTAGGAGGGGTATACAAAAGATAGCCCTATTTGGTAAAAGACCAAGTCCATATTATGGCAAGAATATCATTTGTTTAACACTTTTTTGGTTACTACATGATTCCATATGTGTTATTTCATAGTTTTGATGTCTTCACTATTATTATACAATGTAAAAAATAGTCAAAATAAAGAAAAACCCTTGAATGAGTAGGTGTGTTCAACCTTTTGACTGGTAGCTTATAAATGTAACTTTGTAGGCTGCATGTCCTGCACCAGCATCACATGTTCTCTCCCAGCTTCAAGGTTTGAAAGAGGTGCGTATTTCCAGTCCATATAATACAGTATAATACAATACAGTAATACAGTCCACACTCAAAAAGATTAGCTTACTGGACCTTGTTTCATTTACTTACCCAAAAGAGCATAGCTACATCTATGGGCTTTTATGTTTTTCTGCCGTGCGTAATGTGCAGTAGCCTATATCATAGGCAATGTATTGGATAACGGCACAATCATTTGGGCTTTTTTGGGGATTGGGATCATTAAAGTTCTTTAATGTAGGGCTCATAAAATATATTTAATGTATGGCTCATCAGGCTCAGGTAGCATCAGACTTGAATTTTCATACCGATCAAAGCTAATCAATTCCAGACATATTAATAGGCCTATGCTTTAGAATGACACTTTCGGTTTGGGCGGGAAATAGTAACCCAGCAGAAAAGTGATTATTCTTGGGATCTAACATTTGTAAAATACTGGGAAAATATTCAACCCCAGTCTGTAGCTTATTCTTTAGATGTTTGGAGCTGCTGGTGAACCATGATGTGCAGGCATAATCAAAGTGACACTGGACTAGCACACTTGCCAGTCTTTAGGGTGTCTATAGGTTTCCATCCAAATGTTGACAGATTTTCATGCAAATATTCCACAATCAGCATAAAAACAATATGCACATTTCAGGGTTTCGCCAGACAATGTGAAGATATTTCATCTGTAGCCTAATAAACTGCATGCTTTCCCATATTGCAGAGTTAGCATATTGCAGATCTGGACAAACGATCCACCTACCACTATTGTTACTATGAATGGTGGATAGAGGGCAGGATGGAGCGTTAGACTGGTAGACTATATTGACCTGTGGTATAGTAAAAGTTAGCACACAGAAAAGCATAGTGCATAAAGGAAGTACCAAAACACCTTGATATAGGGGAGGTGCATGCAAGCAGATGAGGAAATCTGGCTAGGATGCAAGAAATAACATATTAAAACCTGCAAAGGAGCGAATGTAAACCAGGGAAAAAACGCACTACCGTCCCCTGTGCCCAATAAAAAACCACACAACTCTCCCCTATTTTGGCAGCCAGGTCACCCATGATACAAGTCAATATTCAACGTTCATCCATGTCTGAGGATGTTGGGAGATGACATGGAAACTGGCCATCTGCCACTGATTCCAAAAGAAAGATTTTTATAACACACTAATTATGACAGTGCATATGATTGTGTGTGTGTGTGTGTGTACCATGTTAGTGTACATATGGTAACTCTATAGAGGAGGAGGATGCTACTTGTGTCTTTTATTATTTTAATCTTTCCTCCCAACCTCATAGATGCAATAATCAGGCTGCTGAGGGGAGAACGGCTCATAATAATGGCTGGAACGGAGCCAATGGAATGGCATCAAACCATGTGTTTGATGTATTTGTTGTCATTCCAACCATTCCACTCCAGCCATTACCACGAGTCCGTCCTCCCCAGTTAAGGTGCCACCAACCTCCTGTGGTGTGTGAGTAGCTGTACTGTGTGCTTGTGCATGTGTGTGTGTGTGCGTGCGTGCGTGTGTGCGTACGTGCGGTGCAAAGGAAATATTCAGCCTAGTTGATGTGATTAAAAAAGGTCAACTATTCTTAGTCAACCTCGCTCTCTCTCGCTCTCTCTCTCTTTAGCAGTCTTTCTTCATACAGCTAAAGAGAAATGCAGATTCTTTACCAAACAAAACCAGTTCTTGAGATAGAATGAAAAAGGGGATGGTACTCACTTAAATCAGATTTTTATATTTCACAGCCAGTATTCTATAATAATAATAGTGGGTGCTTATGTTTGTCCTATTTCACACATGTACAAGTGTGTATTGATACATATGTCTGAATTGGAAATGGTGTGTTATGCTTATCCCAACTCCCCCTGAGACACCCTTAAGAGTGGGGTCACGACCAGGGTCAGCCATTATCAACAGCAATCCTGGAGCAATTAGTGCCTTGCTCAAGGCCACATCGACAGATTTGTCACCTTAGGGATTCAAACTAGCGACCTTTCGGTTACTGGCCAAATGCTCTAACCGCTAGGCTACCTGCCGCCCTATAAGAAGTGCTACTGGTAAGCACCAGTCCGATTCAACCAATGGGATCGACAGAAATGTTGTTTTTAGTCATACAGCCAAAGGAAGAGCTGTCTTCTTATTTAGTTCAGTTCAGCTACATAGCATTTGTTTGGAAGGCAAAAGCCCCCTTTCTCAGAATGTGCAGTCAAGAGCATAACCACATCAGTGGCTCTCTCACACACATGCAGTAGGACATACACACACACAGTTCCACCAGTCAAAAAGCTCTATTTTCATTTTGTTATTTTTTTATGGTAATAATAAAACAACAATGGAAATAGAAATAGCACTATATACATAATAACAACTGTAGCAGTGATGAATAAATAAATGTCCATTGGGCTGGAGGCAGAGTAAAGACTGTTGAGGGGGTGGGGGGTGGGGGGGATGGCCATAGGGGGAGCAGCAGTCAGACTAAATGACCATTGAGGGGGTGTGTGGACCAAGTTAAATAAAACAATACAAATTATAATAAAAATAATAATATACATATTAACAACTGCAATAGTGATGAATGTCATTGGGGTGGGGGCAGAGTAAAAGTCAGTTGAGAGGATGGGGGGAAATGTCCAAAGGGGGAGCAGCGGATAAGGTAAGTGACCATTGAGTGGGTGGTGGGGGGGGAATGTTCATAGGGGGAGTAGCAGGGGGGAGGGGTGATAAGGTAGCTGACTAGTGGTGGCTATTCAGTAGCCTGATGGTCTGGGGGTAGAAACTATTGGCCAGTCTTCTAGTTTTCGCCATGATGCGCTTGTACTGCCCGCATCTGAGTGATGGAAGCGGGGAGAACAGGGCATGGCTCGGGTGGCTGGGGTGTCCTGGAGGGCAGGCAGTGTGCACCCAATGGTGCATTCGGCTGCGTGTATCACCCTCTGAAGCGCCTTGCGGTCCGCGGCGGTGGAGTTGCTTTACCAGGCTGTGATGCAGCCCGACAGTATGCTCTCGATGGTGCTCCTGTAGAACACTGTGAGGGCCCTCGGGGATAGGCCGAATTACTTCAGCATCCTGAGGTTGAAAAGTTGCTGTCGTGCCTTCTTCACCACAGTGTCCGTGTGGTTTGACCATTTCAGCTTCTCTGAGATGTGTACGCAGAGGAATTTGAAGTTATTAACTGTCTCCACAGCGGCCCCGTTGATGAGGATAGGGGCGTGTCCAGCCTGGTTCCTCCTGAAGTCCACAATCAGCTCCTTTGTTTTGCTGATGTTGAGGGAGAGGTTGTTTACCTGGCACCACACCGTCAGAGTGCCTACCTCCTCCCTGTAGACCGTCTCGTCGTTGGTAATCAGGCCTGCTACTGTCGTGTTGTCAGCAAACTTGATGATGGAGTTGGAACTGTGAGAGGCCATGCAGTCATGGGTATACAGGAAATACTGGAGGGGACTGTCATGCCGTTTAGCAAACTCATGCCGTTTACATCTGTTGGGTGACATGAAAATAGAGCTCTTTGGCCACGCACACCAGTGGTGGGTTTGGCGTCGCAATGTGAATGCATGAGCAGAAAATAACCCCATACCTACTGTAAAATATGGTGGTGGATCTTTGATGTTATGGGGCTATTTTGCTTCCACTGGTCCTGGGGCCCTTGTTAAGGTCAATGGCATCATGAACTTTACCCAGTACCAGGATATTTTAGTGAAAAACCTGGTTGCCTCTGACATGAGGCTGAAACTTGGCTGCAAGTAGATCTTCCAGCAAGACAATAACCCCAAACACACATCAAAATCCATGAAGAAATTGTTAATTGGCCTCCAAATCAATATTTTGCAATTGCCATCTCAGTCTCCAAACTTGAAACCCATTGAAAACCTGTGGTTTGAATTGAAGAGGCTAGTCCATAAACGCAGACGAAGGATATCAAGGATCTGGAAGGATTCTGTATGGAGGAATGATCTAAGATCCTTTCCTATGTGTTATAGAAAGAGGCTCAGTGCCGTTATCCCCGAAAGCCGGTTGAGGTATTGAAATATATTTACCCCTACCTTTTTGAGAAAAGAAATATATATATATATATAAGAGAGAGAGAGAGAGAGAGAGAGAGAGAGAGAGAGAGAGAGAGAGAGAGAGAGAGAGAGAGAGAGAGAGAGAGAGAGAGCGAGAGAGCGAGAGAGCGAGAGAGCGAGAGAGAGAGAAGTTATGTTTCAGGAAAGTCATTTCTCCAGCAAAATGGTCTTGCGCATTAACTCCGAATGGTTAAGTTAAGGTTTGGGATAGGCAAAAATATAAAAAACAACTTTCTATCGCTGTCACGCCCTGGCTCTGGGGACACTGTTATGTTGAGCCAGGGTGTGTAATTCTATGTTTGTATTTCTATGTTGGCCTGAGTGACTCCCAATCAGAGGCAACGAGTGTCAGCTGGTTGTCTCTGATTGGGAGCCATATTTAACTGTCTGTCTTTCACTTTGTGTTTGTGGTTTCTTGTTCGTGTTGGTTTGTGTTTAAACCGTAGACGTCACGTTTTCGTTTGTTGTTTTGATCGTGTGATCATTAAATAAATATAAATATGTTCACCTTCAACGCTGCGCATTGGTTCTCCTCCTTAGACGATCGTGACAGAAGAAACCACCAGAACTGGACCAAGCAGCCTAGTGAGGAGCAGAGTGGGTGGACTTGGCAACAGTGGAGGCAGAGCTTCGACTGGGTCAAGCCGAATGAGGAGCTGAATGGCGGAGATTGGAAGCAGAAGAGCGAGAGTTGGGCGAGAATTATCGAGGCCTGGCCCACGGGGAGGAGAGACTCCCAGAAATTTTTTAGGGGGGGGCTCACGACGTCGGACCAGCAGGAGGCCGCGATAGAGCGGCCCAGCGGGTTGCCAGAGGAGGCCGCCAGGTTACGGGGGCCACTGGTCGAAGAGGGGATGGAGGATGTAGAGCCACGGCGAGAGGTACTGGCGTGTGTTGCCAGTCCGGTCCGGCCCGTTCCAGATCCCGGTGTAGGGCCAGTGGTGTGTGTCCCCAGTACGGTCCGGTCCATTCCTGCTCCCCGCACCAAGTCTGTGGTGCGTTTCGTCAGCCCTGTCCGGCCCGTTCCTGCTCTCCGCACCAAGTCTGTGGTGCGCGTCGCCAGCCCAGTCCGGCCCATTCCTGCTCCCCGCACCAAGTCTGTGGTGCGTTTGCCAGCCCTGTCCGGCCCGTTCCTGCTCTCCGCACCAAGTCTGTGGTGCGCGTCGCCAGCCCAGTCCGGCCCATTCCTGCTCCCCGCACCAAGTCTGTGGTGCGTTTGCGTCAGCCCTGTCCGGCCCGTTCCTGCTCTCCGCACCAAGTCTGTGGTACGCGTCGCCAGCCCAGTCCGGCCCATTCCTGCTCCCCGCACCAAGTCTGTGGTGCGTTTCGTCAGCCCTGTCCGGCCCGTTCCTGCTCTCCGCACCAAGTCTGTGGTGCGCGTCGCCAGCCCAGTCCGGCCCATCCAAGCTCCCCGCACCAAGTCAGTGGTGCGCTTCGTCAGCCCGGTCCGGCCCGCTCCTGCTCCCCACACCAAGCCAGTGGTGTGCGTCGTCGGTCCGGCACGGCCCGTGCCTGTTCCACTGGTCCGGCACCGGTCAGATGCGTTACGCCGGAGCTAGAGCAATCCGCTCCATCAGTGTGCAGTCCAGCTCCGGCCAGCGGGGCCAGACCGGACCAGGGGTACTTTGGGGGGTTGGATAGGGAGTGGGGATCAGGCCCGCAGCCGGATCCGCCGCCAAGGCAGAGTGCCCACCCGGTCCCTCCCCTGTGGTATTTAGTTGGCGCGGTCGGAGTCCGCACCTTTAGGGGGGGGTACTGTCACGCCCTGGCTCTGGGGACACTGTTATGTTGAGCCAGGGTGTGTAATTCTATGTTTGTATTTCTATGTTGGCCTGAGTGACTCCCAATCAGAGGCAACGAGTGTCAGCTGGTTGTCTCTGATTGGGAGCCATATTTAACTGTCTGTCTTTCACTTTGTGTTTGTGGTTTCTTGTTCGTGTTGGTTTGTGTTTAAACCGTAGACGTCACGTTTTCGTTTGTTGTTTTGATCGTGTGATCATTAAATAAATATAAATATGTTCACCTTCAACGCTGCGCATTGGTCCTCCTCCTTAGACGATCGTGACAATCGCTGGATTCGAACTTGCAACCTTTGGAATCAGAGGCAGATGTTTAGATGTTTAGGTTTGGTTTGGGATAGGCTTAAAACAAAAATATCATGGACGTCGAATACTGACTTGTATCACGGGTGACCTGGCTGAGCAGCCAGTGATTCGGCGCAGTGCACCCCAGCTGAGCTATCACACAGCAGCTCTAGGTGTTCTAGCCAATGTCTGTGTGCTGTGTGAATGCCGGCAAACATGATTTATGTTCGTATGTTAGTGTGTGTGTTTGTTTGTGTTACCAGTTTGCTTGTTTGTGTGATGAGTGTGTGTTCAATTGTATGTGTACACACATAGAGCCTAGAAGTCGTCTTAGTGCTCAGTGAGTGTGGGTTCAGTTGGTCTGGTCCTGAAACGCTTCTCTCCTCACACCCCTGCGACTGGCACTGGTCACACACACAGTAATGGTAGGAGAGCGTGTGTAACCATATAAAACTGAGTTGTGTGTGCATGCGTGCGTGTGCGTGTGTGTGTGTGTGTGTGTGTGTGTGTGTGTGTGTGTGTGTGTGTGAGTGATCCTGAGTCATAGGTGCTTCAGTGTAGACTCAGCAGTATTGACATTACTCTACTCTGCAGCATACACACTCATTTAGCGTTTAGCATACTGTACAGTAGGCTACTATACTCAGATGTCCCAGGTTCAATACCTGGCATCAGAGTTGCTCACTTTAATTGTACTATAACACAGGTAACAGAGGTCCTGTTTCCTGTTTTAGTGCCAGTACTGAGGCATTAGAATATTTGAGGTTCCCGTTCTCCATAGCAGTCAGCACCGACCCACTTCAACCATTGATGGTCAGTCACACGTCCAGTGTTGATGGTACTTAGACTTTGAGAGACCAAATTACCCTTTCCTACTTACCATTGGACCATGATGTGCTCGTTGGGACTTTGACTGTAGTCCATAATCCTGAGTTCAGGCTCAAGTTTAATCTTGGGGTCAGACTTCAGGTTAGGGGTCAGAGGTCAGGGATGAAGGTCATCTGAGAGCCCTAGAAGCAGTATGAGTGGTTATCAATCTTCTAGCAAGCTGAATGTGAATTCCAAATGCTTTTACATGGAACTACTTATTTTCCTATTAAAGTAAGCAGTGTGGAGCCTGTAGTAGCAGTATGGGACTTCCGCTTGTATCATGTTATACAGTATAACCTTATGCATCTCTCCCTATTAGCCCAGTTACTGCTGCTACTGCTGCTGTACTGTGGAGCCAGGAGTTCATTTAAGCATTTTAATGACTGCTTTCCCCTAGATTAGAGAGAAAGAGTGAGAGTATGAGTGAGAGTGAGAATGTGTGTGTATGTGTGTCTGTGTGTGTGGCCTGCTGCCTTGTGTGTGTGCGTTTGCGTGTCTGCATGTATTGTGGGTAATAACATTGTTTGCTATGTTTTGAAGATGAATTATTGCTCCTGAATTCAAACAATGTAACCTCATTACCACTTTAACACAAACACACTGTCTGTTGCACTGAACACAAGAGCCACCCTCAGATGGAAGTCATCAGCAAGGAAACAACCCAGGGAAATAGAAAACAAAAATCAGTGCTGCTCTTATTTCTCCTACTATTTACTGAAATACTCCCTGGACACACAAACACATACACACTCTCAGGCGCACATACATACACACACACACACACACACACACACACACACACACACACACACATACATGATTGTATAGATTAAAAATGTATGTAGATTTGGTATACAATTCAGTCTACACTCTTAGAAAAAAAGGGTGTATCTAGAAACTAAAAGGGTTCTTCAGCTGTCCCAATAGGAGAACCCTTTGAAGAACCCTTTTTGGTTCCAGGTAGAACCCTTTTGAGATCCATGTAGAACCCTTTACACAGAGGGTTCTATTTGGAACCCAAAAGTGTTCTACCTGGAACCAAAAATGGTTCAACCTGGAACCAAAAAGGGTTCTCCTATGGGGACAGCCAAAGCACCCTTTGAAATAATGTTTTTCTAAGACTGTATGACTGTGAGTTAATAATAAACACTGCTGCAACTTAAAAAATATATATACAGTACCAGTCAAAAGTTTGGACACACCTACTCATTCCAGAGTTTTTCTATATTTATTACTATTTTCTACATTGTAGAATAATAGTGAAGACATCAAAACTATGAAATCACACATATGGAATCATGTAGTAACCAAAAAAGTGTCAAACAAATCAAAATATATTTTATATTTGAGATTCTTCAAAATAGCCACCCTTTGCCTTGATGACAACTTTCACACGCTTGGCATTATCTCAACCAGCTTCATGAGGTAGTCACCTGGAATGCATTTCAATTAACAGGTGTGCCTTGTTAAAAGTTAATTTGTGGAATTTCTTTCCTTCTTAATAAGTTTGAGCCAATCAGTTGTGTTGTTACAAGGTAGGGTTGGTATACATAAGATAGCCCTATTTGGTAAAAGACCAAGTCCATATTATGGCAAGAACAGCTCAAATAAGCAAAGAGAAACGACAGTCCATCATTACTTTAAGACATGAAGGTCAGTCAATTCGGAAAATGTCAAGAACTTTGAAAGTTTCTTCAAGTGCAGTCGCAAAAACCATCAAGCGCTATGATGAAACTGGCTCTCATGAGGACCGCCACAGGAAAATAAGTCCCAGAGTTACCTCTGCTGCAGAGGATACGTTAATTAGAGTTACCAGCCTCAGAAATTGCAGCCCAAATAAATGCTTCACAGAGTTCAAGTAACAGACACGTCTCAACATCAACTGTTCAGAGGAGACTTCGTGAATCAGGCCTTCATGGTCGAATTGCTGCAAGGAACCCACTACTAAAGGACACCAATAAGAAGAAGAGAATTGCTTGGGCCAAGAAACACGAGCAATGAACATTAGACCGGTGGAAATCTGTCCTTTGTTCTGAAGAGTCCAAATTTGAGATTTTTGGTTCCAACCGCTGCGTCTTTGTGAGACGCAGAGGTGATCTCTGCATGTGTGGTTCCCACCGTGCAGCATGGAGGAGGAGGTGTGATGGTGTGGGGGTGCTTTGCTGGTGACAATGTCTGTGATTTATTTAGAATTCAAGGCACACTTAACCAGCATGGCTACCACAGCATTCTGCAGCGATACGCCATCCCATCTGGTTTGCACTTAGTGGGACTATCATTTGTTTTTCAACAGGACAATGACCCAACACACTTACAGGCTGTATAAGGGCTATTTTACCAAGAAGGAGAGTGATGGAGTGCTGCATCAGATGACCTGGCCTCCACAATCCCCCGACCTCAACCAAATTGAGATGGTTTGGGATGAGTCGGACCGCAGAGTGAAGGAAAAGCAGCCAACAAGTGCTCAGCATATGTGGGAACTCCTTCAAGACTGTTGGAAAAGCATTCCAGGTGAAGCTGGTTGAGAGAATGCCAAGTGTGTGCAAAGCTGTCATCAAGGCAAAGGGTGGCTACTTTGAATAATCTAACATCTAAAATATATTTTGATTTGTTTAACAGTTTTTTGGTTACTACATGATTCCATATGTGTTATTTCATAGTTTTGATGTCTTCACTATTATTCTACAATGTAGAAAATAGTACAAATAAAGAAAAACCCTTGAATGAGTAGGTGTGTCCAAACTTTGACTGGTACTGTATATATATGTTTTATTGTCGCATACACCAGATAGGTGCAGTGAAATGTTTTGCTTTACAGGGTCAGCCATAGTAGTACAGTGCACCTGGGGCAAATGAGTGTTAAGTGCCTTGCTCAAGGACACATCAACAGATTTTTCACCTTGTCGGCTCAGGTATTCAAACCAGCGACTTTTCGGTTACTGGCCTACCACTCTAACAGCTAGGCTACCTGCCGCCCTACTCTGGGTCAGCGATCCAACCATACTATGGTTTATCATGATAATCTATATTATAATATGCGAAGCTTGCTAAAAGCTGCATGAGTGTATACTCTCCTAAAATGTTTAGCAAATTTTTTTCATTTAAGGCTCAGAAGAAGCGCATCATCCTGTGACATTAATGTATATTCCACTGTGTTTTGTATTTTGGTTTATTTGTGTTTGGAATGGCACGTGAGATTCAGCTGTCACAATGCAAAATGATGTTAAAAGACCACTATTGTGTCATGTCAATGCCATTTTGACGTCATTTCACTCCCAAGTAGGCAAAGCCTATAAAAACGATATTCCAGCCGCTCAGCAGGTATAACAATAATCATGCCCAGACTCAGACGATTCACTTCTCGCCCAGTCCGCAGGAGAAGTACAGCCACTCGGACCTTGAGGCCCAGGAGGAGAGTTGGCAGGAGGAAACGTTAGGTCCCTTACAAGCCAACAGGTCCCTGTTAGGTAAGTGTCCTTTGGGCTGCAATGCTCACTGGGCAAAAGTCTTCTAAAGAATTTGGCTGTATTTAGCCTACAAATATAGATTTGATGTACAGTACCAGTCAAAAGTTTGGACACACCTACTCATACAAGGGTTTTTGTTTATTTTTTACTATTTTCTACATTGTAGAATAATAGTGAAGACATCAAAACTATGAAATAACACATATGGAATCATGTAGTAACCAAAAGTGTTAAACAAATCAAAATATATTTTAGATTTTAGATTCTTCAAAGTAGCCACACTTTGCCTTGATGACAGCTTTGCACACTCTTGGCATTCTCTCAACCAGATTAATGAGAAATGCTTTTCCAACAGTCTTGAAGCAGTTCCCACATATGCTGAGCACTTGTTGGCTGCTTTTTCTTCACTCTGCGGTCAACTCATCCCAAACCATCTCAATTGGGTTGAGGTCGGGTGATTGTGGAGACCAGGTCATCTGATGCAGCACTCCATCACTCTCCTTTTTAAAACTTTTTTTTGTTAAAGTTGTATTTATTTTTTCATTTTTCACACAAACATACAAATAAAAGAACATGGTACAGCATAAAAACACTGAGCATGACATCCAGACATATCCTTCAACATAGCACACATACACAGTCAAATAGTATCTCACAAGCTACAATACAGAACTAAATGGGTTCACAAGCATAAGTAATTACTTCCCAGTCTTAGAAACATGACAAATAAAACGTGTCCAGCTTCTAGAATTGTCATTTCTACCAGTGATCCTAGCAAGCATTTGTTCATAAGATGCTACCTCCAACATTGATTCTATCCACTGTTGCAGAGTAGGAGTGACATGACCCTTCCAAATTCTAAGGATTACTCTAGCTGCTGTAATGATACCAACAGTGATCAGTGCAAATTCCTCATTTGTTACATTAGGTAACTCTGTTCTATCACCCAAGAGACATATTCTCGGTGAAACTGGAATTCTTAACCCCAACCATTCCTCCAGATATTTCAAAACATCCTTCCAGAAAGGTAGCACTAATGTACATTCCCATATTGCGTATTTTTGGCATTTCTAACACAGAGAATTGTTGGTCAGACCCATCTTATGAAGCGTTGTTGGGGTCCAATAAAACCTACGTAGTTTCCCCCTGGCTTCCCTTATGTTCCTTCCTGAGCTGGACAATATCTTCAACCAGGTATCATCCTCAATTTCACACTTAAGGTCAATTTGCCATATTGTTCTGAGGTTTTTACAGTCTTTACTCTGCAGATGACTAAATATTGAGTAAAAAAGTGCTGCTTTGTGTTTGGGTAATTCCAAATGCTCAGCAATTGGGTTCTTTCCTGGATTTTGTTGATAGCCGGTTAACAAACATCTCTCAATTGTAAATATCTCCAGAAATGTCCGTTGTCTCTCACATCATATTTTTTTTAACCAAATCTGAGTATGACATTAAAACATCTTCATTGTACAGATCACCTATAGTATGAATTCCTTTCATTAGCCACTGTTTCCAGTACACAGACTTCTTTCCTATCCGTAGCCTAGGATTGTGCCACAATGATAAGTATCCTGTTTTAGATGTGAAATTCCACATATCTTGTGTACTGTTCTCGACACCTCTTTTGAGTGTAACAAAATTGGGTTGGGAGTTTCAACAGACCTCTCCCCTGTAACACTATGTGACAGAGTATCAACAGGGGTGAAATGATAACTTAGTTCCCGTTCTATGGTTATCCAATCCAAGTCAGCAACCCTTTTACCCCAATGATTCGCCAATTTAGCCATTTCAAATGATAAACTGTACAATTTAACAG
Organism: Coregonus clupeaformis; assembly: GCF_020615455.1. NCBI lineage: Eukaryota > Metazoa > Chordata > Actinopteri > Salmoniformes > Salmonidae > Coregonus > Coregonus clupeaformis. The sequence continues at coordinate 33,383,998 of NC_059217.1, read as the reverse complement.
CTGGTAAAGCCAATCCTCCTACATCCCTTGGTGAGCACATCTTCTTCATATTAATCAGATTTCTTTTCCTATCCCAGAAAAAGTATTTAGTTAATTTGTCATATTGTTTAAAATACCGGTCTGGAATATTCATAGGTAACATTGCAGAGATATAATTAAATTGTGGGACCACAACCATTTTAATCACGTTAATCTTTCCCCATAAAGAAAGTTGTATATTTTCCCATTTTTCTAAATTGGTCTTAATCTTTACTAGTAGGGGCTCAAAATGTAGTCCCATCACTTCCTCCAAATTTGAGCTCAACGTAATACGCAAATATTTCATCCCAGTAGGAATCCATTTGAAATTAAATGGGGTAACGGTTCCAGAGTAACACATGGCATTAATTGGCATTGTTTCCGACTTATTCCAATTAATTTTGTAGCCTGACATGCTAGAATATGATTCAATACAAGTAAGTAATCGTGGTACAGACTGAAGAGGATCAGAGACCAGCAGTAGAATATCATCTGCATACATAAGCAGCTTCTGTTCTTTTCCTCCTCCATGTACAACCCTCATTTCTGGATCTGTTCTTATCATTGTCGCAAGAGGCTTTAAAACTATGGTAAACAGGAAAGGGGAGAGCGAGCAACCCTGCCTCGTGCCTCAAGAAAGACTAAAAAATGAGGCATAATTCCATTCGTAAGTACTGTTGCTTTAGGATTGGAATAGAGGACCCCTATCCATTTACAAAAGTCAGGTCCAAAACCAAATTTTTCTAGGGTTCTTAAGAGAAAAGCCCACTCTACCCTATCAAATGCCTTCTCAGCATCCAAGGAGACAGCAGCGGTAGGAACTATATTTGAGCGGTTTAACCCCATGAGATGTAAGAGGCTCCTCATATTATCAGTTGAGGTCCTGTTCTTAATTAATCCTACTTGGTCACTATGTATAATATTAGGTAGTGCCTTCTCTAAGCATATTGCTATGGTCTTAGTAAGAATCTTACAATCCACATTAAGGAGGCTGATAGCTCTAACATTCCAAGATTCTGTAGTATCTCTATCCTTTTTGGGAATCAGTGATATCAAAGCCTCATTAAAGGTGTCCGGAAGGGAGCCATTTTTAAATGCCTCCTGGTAAACCACTGTCAATACAGGTTCAAGAATGTCAATATACTTTTTATAATATTCTACAGGAAGGCCCTCCAGACCAGGTGATTTCCCTGCTTTCATGGATAAAATGGCGGCTCTAACCTCCTCTTCTGTTATAGTACAGTCCAGGTCCTCTACCTGGCTATCTGATAATCTACGTAATTCTATACCAGAAAATTTTTTTTCCATATCTATGGGGCTCGCTGAACAGGAGGATGTATATAAATCTTAATAAAAACGTTGAAACACACTGTTTATCTCTTTGGATGAGGTCACCATCTTATTGGAACCCAAATTAGATATCAAGAAGAGATCTATTCTGGAGTGTGTCTTATGACAGTGGGAGAAAAAAGTATATTCTCTATCATTAGGATGGACTATTTCCATATGTCTGTAAGGCCCATATCTTCTACTAACATATGTATTACAAGTCTATCCTTTGGCGTGGAGTTAGCTGTACATTTACTTATATCAATCATATTGTCCATCACTTGGTTAAAGTCTCCAACATGGACGATCTGCCCCTCCATATTTCCCAGCATAACATTGACCTCATGAAAAAAATCAGGGTCCTCCTTGCTGGGAGCATATATGTTGCATAACACTACCTTAATCCCATTTATAAGAGCCTCAATGCAGATGAGCCTGCCAAACTCATCAGAGTGTTGCTTCAACATTACAAAATTAAGTATTTTGCTTATCAGAATAATCACCCCATTTTGTTTGGAAGAAAATGAGCTATGATAAACTTCTGCAACCCAGCCTCCTCTAAATATCAGTGCCTCTGTATCTGTTAAATGTGGTTCCTGTATGAACACAATATCTGCCTGTTTTGATTTTAAATATGTCAAATAAAAATGTTTCCTCTTCACTTGGTTACCACAACCATTTACATTCCAAGAGATTATGTTTACATAACCATTAACCATATTTGAGCTGAGTAGTTATAGCTTGTGAGCGTGAAGTGTCCCATTTAACACACGTGACAACTCTAATGAACATCATTATATAACATTTCACAATATATGCTCCAGCTGTACAATAAAACAGTGTAAATAAACATAAAAAAACAAATCCCAAAATAAAACAAAGCAACTAGGAACGTAATGATGCTTCTCGATGAGTCAACCATCACAGAACTGTCTTTGATGCTGCAGAAGTTAACCTGCAGTCTCAACTCAAAATTCCTTATGGTCCGTGAGGTGCTTGAAAGGCTAAATTAGCAACACTCCCCAGAGTCCCGCAAACACGGAGGCTACCTTCATTTGTAAAGTTAAAGGTATACAATTCAACTTGTATTTTACCTTGTCTCGTCTTCTTTATCTAGGCTAAACACCGTGCTCTAGCAAGAATCTCTCTGCCTCCACGTTGTCCTTGAAAATAATTGTATTTTCCTTCCAAGTAAAGAGCAGGGTCACTGGGAATGCCAGTGTGTGCCTGCCGTTGTTTCTTCGCTGTTGCAAACTTCTTCCTTTTCATTGCCAGTTCCTTGGACAGGTCCGGGAAAAAAGACAGCCGGTGGCCTTCCCACTGAACGCCACACTTTTCTTTAGCTGCTTTAACTACCTTGTCCCGGGCTGTAGATCGTAGGAAGCGGATGAGAACCGTTCTCAGGGGCCTATTCTCGTCAGGCATGGTTAAACTGCGATGGGTTCGTTCAATTTCGAATTCGTAACTGTCATCAAATCCAAATCCTTCTGCGATGATTTTCTGCACACACAAGATTAATCCACCGTCAGCCTCACTCCCCTCTTTCAGATTAACCAATCTCACCGTATTTCTCCTACTTCTGTTCTCAAGTTCTTCGACACGATTCCACAATACATGATTCTCATTACCCTTCTCCAGACGGGAGATGGACTCCTCCACTGTCGAAATCCGTCCCTCTGCCCCCTCCATCCTCTCTTGTATCGCATCTACTCTTTCCTTTCGCTCGGTAGTTGTTTTTATCGTGGAGACATCGGATGTAACATCCAACAAAATCGTGTTCATCTTTCCCCTTTGCTCAAATAGATCCTTCAGATTTACCGATTTCTCTGGATTTACGTGTTTATCCATGTCTTTGTGGGGGGATTCGTGAGGACTTGCTGTTTGTTTGTTAGTCGATGTGGCCTTCTGTGAATACCGCGTTGGGCTTGAAGAAGTTTTTAGCGTGTGTCGACATTCCAATAACGCCACTTTAGCAAGATGTTTCAAAATGTAAATGATCTTTATATTAAATTGTACTTCAAGTCAACTGCTCAAAAAAATTTAAGGAACACTTAAACAACACAATGTAACTCCAAGTCAATCACACTTCTGTGAAATCAAACTGTCCACTTAGGAAGCAACACTGATTGACAATACATTTCACATGCTGTTGTGCAAATGGAATAGACAACAGCTGGAAATTATAGGCAATTAGCAAGACACCCCCAATAAAGGACTGGTTTTGCAGATGGTGACCACAGACCACTTCTCAGTTCCTATGCTTCCTGGCTGATGTTTTGGTCACTTTTGAATGCTGGCGGTGCTTTCACTCTAGTGGTAGCATGAGACGGAGTCTACAACCCACACAAGTGGCTCCGGCAGTGTAGCTCATCCAGGATGGCACATCAATGCGAGCTGTGGCAAGAAGGTTTGCTGTGTCTGTCAGCGTAGTGTCCAGAGCATGGAGGCGCTACCAGGAGACAGGCCAGTACATCAGGAGACGTGGAGGAGGCCGTAGGAGGGCAACAACCCAGCAGCAGGACTGCTACCTCCGCCTTTGTGCAAGGAGGAGCAGGAGGAGCACTGCCAGAGCCCTGCAAAATGACCTCCAGCAGGCCACAAATGTGCATGTGTCTGCTCAAACGGTCAGAAACAGACTCCATGAGGGTGGTATGAGGGCCCGACGTCCACAGGTGGGGGTTGTGCTTACAGCCCAACACCGTGCAGGACGTTTGGCATTTGCCAGAGAACACCAAGATTGGCAAATTCGCCACTGGTGCCCTGTGCTCTTCACAGATGAAAGCAGGTTCACACTGAGCACATGTGACAGACGCCGTGGAGAACGTCTGGAGACGCCGTGGAGAACGTTCTGCTGCCTGCAACATCCTCCAGCATGACCGGTTTGGCGGTGGGTCAGTCATGGTGTGGGGTGGCATTTCTTTGGGGGGCCGCACAGCCCTCCATGTGCTCGCCAGAGGTGGCCTGACTGCCATTAGGTACCGAGATGAGATCTTTAGACCCCTTGTGAGACCATATGCTGGTGCGGTTGGCCCTGGGTTCCTCCTAATGCAAGACAATGCTAGACATCATGTGGCTGGAGTGTGTCAGCAGTTCCTGAAAGAGGAAGACATTGATGCTATGGACTGGCCCGCCCGTTCCCCAGACCTGAATCCAATTGAGCACATCTGGGACATCATGTCTCGCTCCATCCACCAACGCCACATTGCACCACAGACTGTCCAGGAGTTGGCGGATGCTTTAGTCCAGGTCTGGGAGGAGATCCCTCAGGAGACCATCCGCCACCTCATCAGGAGCATGCCCAGGTGTTGTAGGGAGGTCATACAGGCACGTGGAGGCCACACACTCTACTGAGCCTCATTTTGACTTGTTTTAAGGACATTACATCAAAGTTGGATCAGCCTGTACTGTGGTTTTCCACTTTAATTTTGAGGGTGACTTCAAATCCAGACCTCCATGGGTTGATAAATTTGATTTCCATTGATAATTTTTGTGTGATTTTGTTGTCAGCACATTCAACTATGTAAAGAAAAAAGTATTTAATAAGATTATTTCATTCATTCAGATCTAGGATGTGTTATTTTAGTGTTCCCTTTATTTTTTTGAGCAGTGTATTTAGACAAAAATGAAAGTGTATGCTGTTGAATTTCAGTATTTACATGCGGATGTTAGGAGCTCTCTAATGTGCTGCCATCTTTTTCGCCGGTCCCGCGTGACTCCCCATCACTCTCCTTCTTGGTCAAATAGCCCTTACACAGCCTGGAGGTGTGTCCTGTTTGGGTCATTGTCCTGTTGAAAAACAAATGATAGGCCCACTAAGCGCAAACCAGATGGGATGGCATATTGATGCAGAATGCTGTGGTTGCCATGCTGGTTAAGTGTGCCTTGAATTCTAAATAAATCACAGACAGTATCACAAGCAAAGCACCCCCACACCATCACACCTCCTCCTCCATGCTTCATGGTGGGAACCACACATGCCAAGATTATCCGTTCACCTACTCTGTGTCTCACAAAGACACGGCAGTTGGAACCAAAAATCTCAAATTTGGACACATCAGACCAAAGGACAGATTTCCACCAGTCTAATGTCCATTGCTCGTGTTTCTTGGCCCAAGCAAGTCTCTTCTTCTTATTGGTGTCCTTTAGTAGTTGTTTCTTTGCAGCAAATCGACCATGAAGGCCTGATTCACGCAGTCTCCTCTGAACAGTTGATGTTGAGATGTGTGTGTTACTTTCAAAGTTCTTGACATTTTCAGAATTGACTGACCTTCATGGCTTAAAGTAATGATGTACTGTCGTTTCTCTTTGCTTATTTGAGCTGTTCTTGCCATAATATGGACTTGGTCTTTTACCAAATAGGGCTATCTTCTGTATACCACCCCTACCTTGTCACAACACAACTGATTGGCTCAAACGCATTAAACAAATTATCTTTTAACAAGGCACACCTGTTAATTGAAATGCATTACATGTGACTACCTCATGAAGCTGGTTGAGAGAATGCCAAGAGTGTGCAAAGCTGTCATCAAGGCAAAGGATGGCTACTTTGAAGAATCTCAAATATAAAATAAAAATATAAAAACACATTTTTGGGTACTACATGATTCCATATGTGTTATTTCATAGTTTTTATGTCTTCACTATTATTCTACAATGTAGAAAATAGTAAAAATAAAGAATAACCCTTGAATGAGTAGGTGTGTCCAAACTTTTGACTGGTACTGTAGGTCTAGATTATTTTAGATTTGACAAACAATAGCCTAATTTATAGGATCCTCTGCACTCCACACTATTTCTATGTACAAATTCCAATGATTTAACAAGTCAATGGGCTAATATTGTTGTATGTTCAAAGCTCAATTTGAACATAAAACTATTTGCAAGCAGTTCACTGTCCTCAAAGACAAATCGCATTGATCAGAATGAAATACTTTTCATACCGTCTGTAAGGTATCCTATCAACTGCGCTACTCCTCTTATAACCTATGGTCCCATATGTAAAATTTGTAAATGTGATGCCTTGCTGCCATGTTTTCTCCAACTATTAAACTAACCGTAAATCCTTTCAAATAAAGCCAGGTGCAAGAGTCAAATAAGCACTAGGTCTAAAACATAGGCAGCAAACGTGAGCTGGTAAATTAGTCAGCCCGGAGAAGTGGAAATTACACTCCCACTCCAAGCTTCGATGTGCGGCGTGCGCAACGGACATGCAGGACCAGCCCTAGCCTACAATAACATTACAATGTTCTCGCATTTTGCTATACACTTTGTTGTGACAGTTGGAAAGAGAAGAGTCTCGGCTTCCTGCAGGTATGACATTTATTTCCCAACTCTCAATATTGACGATTTTAGGAAAGTTTTTACTTTGAAGAGACATATCTTTGAGATACAGTGCCTTCGGAAAGTATTCAGACCCCTTGACTTTTTCCAAATTTTGTTACGTTACAGCCTTATTCTAAAATTGATTAAATCGTTTTTTTTCCTCATCAATCCCCATAATGATGAAGCAAAAACAGGTTTTTAGAAATGTTTGCTAATTTAAAAAAAATTAAAACCTGAAATGTCACATTTACATAAGTATTCAGACCCTTTACTCAGTACTTTGTTGAAGCACCTTTGGCAGCGATTACAGCATCGAGTCTTCTTGGACATGACGCTACAAGCTTGGCACACCTGTATTTGGGGAGTTTCTCCCATTCTTCTCTGCAGATCCTCTCAAGCTCTGTCATGTTGGATGGGGAGCGTCGCTGCACAGCTATTTTCAGGTCTCTCCAGAGCTGTTCGATCGGGTTCAAGTCCGGGCTCTGGCTGGGCCACTCAAGGACATTCAGAGACTTGTCCCGAAGCCACTCTTGCGTTGTTTTGGCTGTGTGCTTAGGGTCATTGTCCTGTTGGAAGGTGAACCTTCACCCCAGTCTGAGGTCCTGAGCGCTCTGGAGCAGGTTTTCATGAAGGATCTCTCTTCATCTTTGCTCGATCCTGACTAGTCTCCCAGTCCCTGAAAAACATTCCCACAGCATGATGCTGCCACCACCATGCTTCACCGTAGGGATGGTGCCAGGTTTCTAACAGATGTGATGATTGGCATTCAGGCCAAAGAGTTCAATCTTGGTTTTATCAGACCAGAGAATCTTGTTTCTCATGGTCTGAGAGTCTTTAGGTGCCTTTTGGCAAACTCCAAGCGGGCTGTCGTGTGCCTTTTACTGAGGAGTGGCTTCCATTTGGCCACTCTACCATAAAGGCCTGATTGGTGGTGTGCTGCGGAGATGGTTGTCCTTCTGGAAGGTTCTCCCATCTCCACAGAGGAACTCTAGAGCTCTGTCAGCATGACCATCGAGTTCTTGGTCACCTCCCTGCCCAATGCCCTTCTCCCCCAATTGCTCAGTTTGGCTGGGCGGCCAACTCTAGGAAGAGTCTTGGTGGTTCCAAACTTCTTCCATTTAAGAATGATGGAGGCCACTGTGTTCTTGGGGAACTTCAATGCTGCTGACATTTTTTGGTACCCTTCCCTAGATCTGTGCCTCGACACAATCCTGTCTCGGAGCTCTACGGACAATTCCTTCGACCTCATGGCTTGGGAACATCTCAAGGATTATTACATTTACATTTACATTTTAATCATTTAGCAGACGCTCTTATCCAGAGCGACTTACAGTTAGTGAGTGCATACATTTTTCATAAATGGAAACAGGATGCATCTGAGCTTAATTTCGAGTCTCATAGCAAAGGGTCTGAATACTTATGTAAATAAGGTATTTCAGTTTTTTTTTTATCTGTTTCGCTTTGTCATTATGGGGTATTGTGTGTAGATTGCTGAGGTTTAAATAAAAAAAATCAATTTTAGAATAAGACTGTAACGTAAAAAATTTGGAAAAAGTCAAGGGGTCTGAATACTTTCCGAATGCACTGTACCTATAGCCCCTATAGGCAGGAAGCGTGTGGGAAAGCTAGCGGGAAGCGCGCATCTGCCATTCGAGGTGATTGCATAGGCCTATATAAAGGCCACATAATTGTGTAGTAGGCCTATGTTGCAACGTTTTTTAACACATTACATTTACTGTTAGAATGATCAATTAGTCCTTTATAATTATATTTCCTGCTATATAGATCTAGCTGGGTTTTGAGTTTCCACTTCCTCAGATGGTGATTAGCCCCAAGTGAAAGCTGAACAGATAAATACATTTTTGATTTGCAGGAGGGGGAAATTGCATTGAATGAAATAATTAGTTTCCAATTATTTACCATCTGTAAGGGCAGGATAACCGCTAGTAGTATATAATATAGTACAGAATATATCACCCAGCTCTTCAGTACGGTTTTAGTAAAGTGAGGGCTTGGAAAGACGACTCTCTCAAAAAACACCTGTGCTGTGGTTTTCAGTGTGAAGGTAAAAAAGAGGAGTCAGTCACTCTAAACAGTGTTGTGTTTTAGCAGTAGTACAGAGTAGCTGAAAGCCACTTCTGTATGAGAGCTGTTGCACGTCACTCTCTTCATGGTTGTTACACAGAGAGATACTGACAGTCAAGCACCCACAGAGGTTTAGTTCATTATCTCTGTGGGCAGAGGCAGATAGACAGAGACAGAGACAGAGACAGAGACAGAGACAGAGAGAGAAAGATAGATAGATGGAAAACAGACAGAGACGGAGTCAGAAAGAGAGAGGGACAGACAGTGGACCATCCATTCTGGTGCATCTGAGGGGAAGGAGGCACAGCAAACCCCTCTCCCCTAGGGCTGAAGCAGACTGTGTGTGTGTGTGTGTGTGTGTGTGTGTGTGTGTGTGTGTGTGTGTGTGTGTGTGTGTGTGTGTGTGTGTGTGTGTGTGTGTGTGTGTTCGCGTGTGTGAAATCATGTACTATTATATTCTGCCCAGACAGGGAAAGCTTAGGTTACCCGCCATGTCTGATCTGTTTTGTCAGATCCTGACCTGCATTAACCTCAGAGAGTGCCTGACACACACACACACACACACACACACACACACACACACACACACACACACACATAAATATGCACACACAAGCATGCACCACACACACAAGCATACGGACACACACACACGCACACACAAACACACACACACACCTGTCCAATCTGAGATGGTATTAGACACCTGTCCTCAGCTACAGCCTTATGATCCAGTTGGATATAGACACATACAGTGGGGAAAAAAAGTATTTAGTCAGCCACCAATTGTGCAAGTTCTCCCACTTAAAAAGATGCGAGAGGCCTGTAATTTTCATCATAGGTACATGTCAACTATGACAGACAAATTGAGATTTTCTTTTCCAGAAAATCACATTGTAGGATTTTTTATGAATTTATTTGCAAATTATGGTGGAAAATAAGTATTTGGCCACCTACAAACAAGCAAGATTTCTGGCTCTCGCAGACCTGTAACTTCTTCTTTAAGAGGCTCCTCTGTCCTCCACTCGTTACCTGTATTAATGGCACCTCTTTGAACTTGTTATCAGTATAAAAGACACCTGTCCACAACCTCAAACAGTCACACTCCAAACTCCACTATGGCCAAGACCAAAGAGCTGTCAAAGGACACCAGAAAGAAAATTGTAGACCTGCACCAGGCTGGGAAGACTGAATCTGCAATAGGTAAGCAACTTGGTTTGAAGAAATCAACTGTGGGAGCAATTATTAGGAAATGGAAGACATACAAGACCACTGATAATCTCCCTCGATCTGGGGCTCCACGCAAGATCTCACCCCGTGGGGTCAAAATGATCACAAGAACGGTGAACAAAAATCCCAGAACCACACGGGGGGGACCTAGTGAATGACCTGCAGAGAGCTGGGACCAAAGTAACAAAGCCTACCATCAGTAACACACTACGCCGCCAGGGACTCAAATCCTGCAGTGCCAGACGTGTCCCCCTGCTTAAGCCAGTACATGTCCAGGCCCGTCTGAAGTTTGCTAGAGTGCATTTGGATGATCCAGAAGAGGATTGGGAGAATGTCATATGGTCAGATGAAACCAAAATATAACTTTTTCGTAAAAACTCAACTCGTCGTGCTTGGAGGACAAAGAATGCTGAGTTGCCTCCAAAGAACACCATACCTACTGTGAAGCATGGGGGTGGAAACATCATGCTTTGGGGCTGTTTTTCTGCAAAGGGACCAGGACGACTGATCCGTGTAAAGGAAAGAATGAATGGGGCCATGTATCGTGAGATTTTGAGTGAAAACTTCCTTCCATCAGCAAGGGCATTGAAGATGAAACGTGGCTGGGTCTTTCAGCATGACAATGATCCCAAACACACCGCCCGGGCAACGAAGGAGTGGCTTCGTGAAGAAGCATTTCAAGGTCCTGGAGTGGCCTAGCCAGTCTCCAGATCTCAACCCCATAGAAAATCTTTGGAGGGAGTTGAAAGTCCGTGTTGCCCAGCGACAGCCCCAAAACATCACTGCTCTAGAGGAGATCTGCATGGAGGAATGGGCCAAAATACCAGCAACAGTGTGTGAAAACCTTGTGAAGACTTACAGAAAACGTTTGACCTGTGTCATTGCCAACAAAGGGTATATAACAAAGTATTGAGAAACTTTTGTTATTGACCAAATACTTATTTTCCACCATAATTTGCAAAGAAATTCATTAAAAATCCTACAATGTGATTTTCTGGAGAAAAAGAATCTCATTTTGTCTGTCATAGTTGACGTGTACCTATGATGAAAATTACAGGCCTCTCATCTTTTTAAGTGGGAGAACTTGCACAATTGGTGGCTGACTAAATACTTTTTTCCCCCACTGTACCAGTTATAGGATGGATTAAGATTGGATATGTCCTTGATTAGCCATTTAAACTAATCTAAGATTGTCCTGCTGATTGTGGATTTACACTCTAAATACATGATACAGAACTACTGAGGGCTACAGATATCTGATCATACACTCTTAGAAAAAAGGGTACCAAAAGGGTTCTTCAGCTGTCACCATAGGAAAACCCTTTTTGGTTCCAGGTAAAAATCATTTTTGGTTCCAGGTAGAACCATTTTGGGTTCCATGTAGAACCCTCTGTGGAAAGGGTTCTACATGGAACCCAAAACGTTTAAAAGAGTTCTACCTGGAACTAACAAGGGTCCTTCAAAGGGTTCTCCTATGGGGACAGCCGAAGAACCCTTTTAGGTTCTAGATAGCAACTTTTTTTCTAAGAGTGTAGAATTACAAATATAATTAAATAGGATATCTCTGTATCTGATTACATCGTTTTTTATATAATGGTGGTGAACTCTGTAGTTAGATAGTCTGTCTCTCCTGTGCTATTTCCCTTCTCTTCTGGAACTCTCCCGTACTATCTGAACCCTCTCTCTCCATCATTCCCCCTCTCCTTCAGACCTCTGGTATTATTGAAAGATGAGTGCAGTTTAATTAACATAGTTAACAGTATGAATCATCAGTACCCCGTTCACAGCCAGACACACACATGCACACACACACATGCGCAACACACACACACACACACCTTTATTTGTCTAGATAGGAAAAAAGAGGCCTCTTGAAAAGTTCACTATCTTCTTTTTTGGAAAGGACAACTCCGTGCAATTAAGCATGAGAAATGGATGATGGAGGGAGGAGGTGGGGATTGAGTGAGAGAAAGAGAGAGAGAGATTAAATTAAATGACATGTGAAGAAAGAACTCTCCCCTTCTTTCTTTCACACTTTCTCTCTATCTCCCTCCTCCACTATCTTCCTCATCCACTCTTTCACTTTCTGGTGCAGTCAGTCAGTGATGGGGAGACAGAAGTGACCCAGGTCAGTCTGTAGGGGTCTCCGCTCTCTCCTCACACATCATTGGCTGTAATAGATTGACTGACAGAGATGTGGAGTAGCCACTTAACATGTGATGAGTAGTACATAAGAGAGAGAGAGAGACATTTTTACATTTTTAGTAGACACTCTTATCCAGAGCGACTTACAGGAGCAATTAGGGTTAAGTGCCTTGCTTAAGGGCACATCGACAGATTTTTCACATAGTCGGCTCGGGGATTAGAACCAGCAACCTTTCTGTTACTGGCACAACACTCTTACCCACTAAGCTACCTGCCGCCCAGAGGGAGAGAGAGAGAGAATTTAACTCTCAAAATGTATGTTAGCTAGTAAAAATCCCAAAGTTAGCTAGAGATATATGTTGTTTTTTATCGAATGTGCAGATGTCGCACTTTTGCATCTGCGGTGAAAGGTGACAGAGCTAGAGTGGTGTTTGTCAGACCATGAGACATCCCGAAAATCGGTCTTCTCACAAAATTGTCTGTAGCTTCCGAATGGTTTGACTATTATGTGGAAAAGTAAGATTCTCACGAACACGTACGTGTCGTTTGTTTTGCTGTAGGACGCCCACAGGCATCACAAGACTCGTCTGAAGGTCCCCCGTTACCAGTTGAAAAAATAAATGGAAGTACAGTGCCTTCGGAAAGTATTCAGACCCCTTGACTTTTTCGAACATTTTGTTAGGTTACAGCCTTATCCTAAAATTGATTTTCTTATTTTATTCCCCTCATCCATCAATGACGGAGCAAAAAATGTTTTTTATAATTTTTTGCAAATGTATAAAAAAAACTACCTGAAATATTACATTTACATAGGTATTCAGACCCTTTACTCAGTACTTTGTTGAAGCACCTTTGGCAGCGATTACAGCCTCGAGTCTTCTTGGGTATGATGCTACAAGCTTGGCACACCTGTATTTGGGGAGTTTCTCCAATTTTTCTCTGCAGATCCTCTCAAGCTCTGTCAGGTTGGATGGGGAGCATTGCTGCACAGCTATTTTCAGGTCTCTCCAGAGCTGTTTGATCGGGTTCAAGTCCGGGCTCTGGCTGGGCCACTCAAGGACATTCAGAGACTTGTCCAGAAGCCACTCCTGCGTTGTCTTGGCTGTGTGCTTAGGGTCGTTGTCCTGTTGGAAGGTGAACCTTCGCCCCAGTCTGAGGTCCTGAGCGCTCTGGAGCAGGTTGTCATCAAGGAGCTCTCTGTACTTTGCTTCATTCATCTTTGCCTCGATCCTGACTAGTCTCCCAGTCCCTGCCGCTGAAAGACATCCGCACAGCATGATGCTGCCACCACCATGCTTCACTGTAGGGATGGTGCCAGGTTTCCTCCAGACGTGACGCTTGGCATTCAGGCCAAAGAGTTCAATCTTGGTTACATCAGACCAGAGAATCTTGTTTCTCAAGGTCTGAGAGTCTTTAGGTGCCTTTTGGCAAACTCCAAGTGGACTGTCATGTGCCTTATACTGAGGAGTGGCTTCCATCTGGCCACTCTACCATAAAGGCCTGATTAGTGGAGTGCTGCAGAGATGGTTGTCCTTCTGGAAGGTTCTCCCAGCTCCACAGAGGAACTCTAGAGCTCTGTCAGAGTGACCATCGAGTTCTTGGTCACCTCCCTGACCAAGGCCCTTCTCCCCCGATTGCTCAGTTTGGCCGGGCGGCCAGCTCTAGGAAGAGTCTTGGTGGTTCCAAAATTCTTCCATTTAAGAATGATGGAGGCCACTGCGTTCTTGTGGACCTTCAATGCTGCAGAATTTTTTGGTACCTTTTGGTACCTTGTAGAACATCTCAAGGATGATCCATGGAAACAGAAATGAGCTCCATTTCGTGTCACATAGCAAAGGGTTTAAATACTTATGTAAAAAAAGTTTTATGTACATTTGCAAACATTTCTAAAAACCTGTATTCGCTTTGTCATTATGGGTTATTGTGTGTAGATTGCTGAGGAATTGTTTTTATTTAATCAATTTTAGAATAAGGCTGTAACGTAACAAAGTGTGGAAAATGTCAAGGGTTCTGAATACTTTCCGAAGGCACTGTATATTTTACATTTTAGTCATTTAGCAGATGCTCTTATCCAGAGTTAGTGAGTGCATACATTTTCATACTGGCCCTCCGTGGGAAACGAACCCACAACCCTGGCGTTGCAAGCGCCATGCTCTACCAACTGAGCTACAGGGGACCCTGGAAAATAAGGGGCTAAATACATGTTTCCTGATCTTTCTTATATCTCTCAGTTATAGGACAGACACTTCAGAACAAACTTCCTTTTGATTTTTTTGGGGGGACTATCTGTTGTTCCATGTAGTGAATCTGTTATTCAATGTGTTTGTATGGGCTAATAGCAGTAAGACCAAATCAAATGTTTCATCAAATATTTTTGGTATATATTTTTTTTTATACTTCAAGGGGTCTTAAAATTCTAAATCAAATAGCAAAATTATCCTTGGTATGACTTTAAAACAATTCAAAATATCTTAGTAGAATTGGTCACAAATTGAAAGGAAATAACAAAAACCAGCAGACACCTGGCCCTCCATGGAATAAGTTTGACAATTGACAACCAGGCATGTTATAAAATGTTGGGAGATGTACACAAGGTTCTCTAAACTATAACATCTAGCCTAATTGGGGTCAAAGGCATTTTGTAAAATTGCAGTAATGGCCCCCAGGGACCAGATCTGTGGTGTCTCCATATCAAAATATTTTCAGGGTGCATATATTTATCTCTGTACTAAATTTGGTAGCCATTCTCTTGAAATCCTCCTTCTGAGTTGTAAAAACTTGGTATTGCTAGGCAGTGAGTTTTTCATAAAAAAAAGGACTTCAGAACTTGACATTATATTACCGACAGTGGCCATTTTGTAAGATGCTTGCCACGGCCCCCAAGGGCCAAATCTGTGGTTGCTTCCGCACATTGACTCTGTACCAGTACCCCCTGTATATAGCCTCCCTACTGTTATTTTATTTTACTGCTGCTCTTTAATTATTTGCAATTTGTATTTTTTACTTATCTATTTCTTTACTTAACAGTTTTTTTTTTTTTTACTGCATTGTTTGTTAAGGCCTTGTAAGTAAGCATTTCACTGTTGTATTCACCGCATGTGGCAAATAAAATGTGATTTGATTTGATTCATATCTAAATCTTTTCAGGGTCCATAAATCTACCTCTGTGCCAAATTTGGTGCTTTTAACTCAAAAAAGTCCTTCTGAATTGTAAAGAAAAGTGATACCGTCAGCTGCCATTTAAAAAAATGGCTGCAATGCCCCCCAATGGGCCAAATCAGATGTGGCTCCATATCTAAATATTTTGAGGGCACATAAATCTACATCTGCACCAAATGTGGTGCTTTTATCAGCAAAATACTATCTCTCCTTGGAGATGCCTTGTGTGTGTTTCTATGAAGGCTAGTTAAATGCTCATCCCAGTCTGTGTGTGTGTGTGTGTGTGTGTGTGTGTGTGTGTGTGTGTGTGTGTGTGTGTGTGTGTGTGTGTTAAGCATTCTAATGAGTCTGTGTCCTAGACGTGTCCTAGATCTGCATTACCCTGAGGAAATCTATAGTGTTTTTACGGATAATTTATCACCAAGGTTATCACAGCTTTTTATGTGTGTGTGTGTGAGCTGCATTGTGGTAATTTCTCTACCTTGAATTATTTTCCCCCTCTCTGCCTCTTTGTCCCCCTCTCCCCCTCTCCCTCTCTCCCTCTCTCCCTCTCTTCTACGTCACCCTCATTCTTTCTTTCCCTCACCTTTCCCTCTCCTCCATCCTTCCCTCCTCTCCTCTCAACTCTTTCTCTCCCCATCCCTGCCTAATGCTCTTCTCTTGCTCCCCCATCGCTCCATTTCTTTAACCCCCCCTTACTATCTCTGTTTTATTTCCCTTTCTCCAGATGAGGGTCAGACTGTGTGCCAGGGGCCTCCGGAAGTGTCTGGGCAGCGGCTGGCTGAGGTGGGCATGCAGCTGAGGGCAGACTGCCACCAGGGCCTGGGCTACTGGGACTATCTGTTCTTTATCGCTATTGGCTTTGTCATCTTCAGTGCTGGCACCGTGTCGGCATGGGTGATGGGTGTCCTCATGGTGCTGTACGAGAGATACAACAAGAGGAAGGGGGAAGACATGGACAGTGATGATGAGGAGGAGAGACATATGGGGGGAGGGATAATGGGGGGAGGGAATCAGGGGAACGGGGATCTGAATAAGCCTGGCATGCAGGTGTGATGGCGTGATGAATAGGAGGGGAGAGGAAGAGGGGATTAGAGCCTGTGAGCAGCTAGAAGAGAAGAGAACAAAATAGAAAAGGCAGAAGAAGAAGAAGAGAAGATACATTACAAGGAGCTATGGAGTGATGGAAGGACATTGAAGAAAATAAGGAGGAAAGAAGAGGGACGGAGAGATGAGAATAAAGGACACTGTGACCTTGGACTCTGTAGAGAGACAGTCCTGTTCTGACTGGGTGTCTCTAAGTGGGCGAGAACAGGACAGACATTATACCCTGTGTGTGTGTGTGTGTGTGTGTGTGTGTGTGTGTGTGTGTGTGTGTGTGTGTGTGTGTGTGTGTGTGTGTGTGTGTGTGTGTGTGTGTGTGTGTGTGTGTGTGTGCGTGCGTGCGTGCGTGCGTGCGAGAGCGTGCGAGAGCGTGCGTGCGTGTGAGAGCGTGCGAGAGCGTGCGAGAGCGTGCGTGCGTGCGAGAGCGTGCGTGCGAGAGAGCAACAAGGGGGAATAGGCCTTCCACTTCAGGACTACAGAGTAACTTCTGAACTATTAAGAGCAATACACCCCCCACTGTTACACACACACACACACACACACACACACACACTGCTAGCCTGTCTCAGCACAGATACTAAGAGCTGGTTTCTCTGGTGAAGCAAAAATAAGAGTGAGTTACCCTGCATTCAATGTTATGCGCTTTGTTTGAGAAAAGCACTATGAATTCAAATCATTATTATGTGTAAGGAGACACAGATAAATACATAGTGTGTAGGTCTACAGTAGGTTAGGTTCATATTCTAGTCCAGCCAGGGGTGAAAGTAGAATTCATTTCTTCCTGGTAATTTTATTAGCCTCCTATTTTTAAATGTTTTGGGCCTAATCATAGAATTACATATAGAATCCCAATTAATTCAATAGGATCTATGTGGGCCCAGTCCTAAAGATTTGTCTTTTAACTTTTAAAATCTATCACCTTTTATTGTGGCATAAACACAACCATCACAGGGGGAACAAGTGATTCATAGGTCTAGACTAACCCTGCCCCTCCTCTCTCTGTCACTCTTTCTCTCTGACACCCCCCCACCCCCCTCTCTCTCCCCCTCTCTCTCTCTCTCTCTCTCTCTCCCTCTCTCTCTCTCTCTCTCTCTCTCTCTCTCTCTCTCTCTCTCTCTCTCTCTCTCTCTCTCTCTCTCTCTCTCTCTCTCTCTCTCTCTCTCTCTCTCTCTCTCTCTCTCCCCCTCCATCCCTCTCTCCCTTCTGTCCACCTCAAACTTGTTAGTAAAGAGCGCACACACGAGAGCAGTGTGTGTGTGTTTGTTAGCCAGATTATTTCTAGCTAACTAAACTCAACTCCATGGTGAAGGAAGTTTCTGATGAACTCCATCAATGGAGTTGAGCAGAGACCAGGCTTTGTGGAATTCAGGAATTGAGCTTGTACCTACAGTATGTTTGTCCTCTGTAGTTGCATGCCTTTCTTTGTTTGCTCAATAAATGTTAATCAAATACAACCACCGACTCTTTGCTCATTGCTGTTGCTCTAAAATGGCAACTCAGCACATGTGCCAATTGGATCTTAACAAGGAAACAGTCGGTGGTTGTATTTGATTAACGTTTTATTAAAAAGTATGGATTTAAGCAAACAAAGAAAGGCACGCATAGGTACAAGGTAATAGTTCCATAATTGTTATTTTTTGAAGTATTGACCTTAGGCGAATCGATGTAGTCAGAGCTGAATTCCACAAAGCCTGGTCTCATCAGAAACTTCCTCCACCATGGAGTTGAGTTTAGTCAGATGGGTTATTTCCAGTGTAGTTGATGAGAGCAGCAGTGTGTGGGTCTATATGTGGGCGTGAAGCAATAGGAGGATATCAGCACTACTTTTGACTGTGGGGGAGGGGGGGTTCATTTGTAATCACACTCCATGTCCCTGCCTACTGAGACGCATCCACACCGACACACACACACACTCCTCTCAAGGGCACAGCTAAAGTCAGACCCTTAGGCCTAGGAACATTAGCACCCCTTCTTCCATCTGTCTTTCCATCTCTCTCTTCATCCGTCTCTCTATCCCTCCACATTCAGGAGACGAGTCCTTAGCTGTCACCACATGCACACCCGCAAGCACGCAAACAAGCAGGCACTCAAGCAAGTAGACACGCACACTCTCATGCACACACACAGACACACACATACACACATACACACACACACACACAGAGAGACACAGATACACAGCTAAACGGTTAGATCTTTAGCTGGTCATTATCAGATGATGTACTTAGGAGCAGCTAAACTGTCTCAATAGACCCACAACCTCAAGACAGATGAGACTGCTGTTAAGGTGTCTGTCCCATGTACGATATGACCTTACTTCAAACACACATACCACAAACAAACACACACACACACACACACTGCAGCCATCTCGTCTGTTGAATGGACAGATAATATCGCCCATGGTCTCCTAGGAGGACATATCTGCTGCTCAGTCTGGATACAGTGGGGTGTTGGTGGTTCTGTTGTCATGCAGACAGGGCCAGGAAGGGTATGTGTTAACCCGTGAGAGGACAGAGCAGGGTATAAATACGACCACTGAAGGAGAAATAGGATCAGGGGGATTTGGGATGTGTAAGGGGTGTAAGAGATGTGTGGGGTGTGTAAGGGGTGTAAGAGATGTGTGGGGTGTGTAAGGGGTGAAGGGACCAATGGCCGGGATGTAAACAATGTAGGGGGGTCCTGGAAGGGCATGTAGTGTGTGTGTGGGGGTAGGTGTGTTTACAGATGGAAGGCTGGGGTGTGTATGTGTGTGTGTCTGTGTGAAGGTTCTCTCGCTGTTACAGAACTGTTGTTGCGCAGCGTGTCACAGTCGTCAAGGGCAATGTTCTAGAATCTTGCTGTTGTCAGTAACTGACCAATAAGAGCGGGGAGGGTGCACCCCGTGGCATCTGGAACCCCCTGTCATCCCCCAAGAGATCTGTGTGTGTGTATATACAGTGCCTTGCAAAAGTATTCACCCCCCTTTTTCTATTTTGTTGCATTACAACCTGCAATTTAAATGGGTTTTTATTTGGATTTCATGTAATGGACATACACAAAATAGTCCAAATTGGTGAAGTAAAATGAAAAAAATAACTTGTTTAAAACAATTCTAAAAAATAAATAACAGAAAGGTTGTGCGTGCATATGTATTCACCCCCTTTGCTATGAAGCCCCTAAATAAGATCTGGTGCAACCAATTACCTTCAGAAGCCACATAATTAGTTAAATAAAGTCCACCTGTGTGCAATCAAAGTGTCACATGATCTGTCACATGATCTCAGTATATATGCACCTGTTCTGAAAGGCCCCAGAGTCTGCAAAACCACTAAGCAAGGGGCACCACCAAGCAAGTGGCACCATGGAGACCAAGGAGCTCTCCAAACAGGTCAGGGACAAAGTTGTGGAGAAGTACAGATCAGGGTTGGGTTATAAAAAAATATCAGAAACTTTGAACATCCCACGGAGCACCATTGAATCCATTATTAAAACATTGAAAGAATATGGCACCACAACAAACCTGCCAAGAGAGGTCCACCCACCAAAACTCACGGACCAGGCAAGGAGGGCATTAATCAGAGAGGCAACAAAGAGACCAAAGATAACCCTGAAGGAGCTGCAAAGCTCCACAGCGGAGATTGGAGTATCTGTCCATAGGACCACTTTAAGCCGTACACTCCACAGAGCTGGGCTTTACGGAAGAATGGCCAGAAAAAAGCCATTGCTTAAAGAAAAAAATAAGCAAACACATTTGGTGTTCGCCAAAAGGCATGTGGGAGACTCCCCAAACATATGGAAGAAGGTACTCTGGTCAGATGAGACTAAAATTGAGCTTTTTGGCCATCAAGGAAAACGTTTTTCCATCGGCAGGGACTGGGAAACTGATCAGAATTGAAGGAATGATGGATGGCACAAAATTTACATTTACATTTACATTTTAGCCATTTAGCAGACGCTCTTATCCAGAGCGACTTACAGTTAGTGAATGCATACATTTTCAATACATACAGGGAAATTCTTGAGGGAAACCTGTTTCAGCCTTCCAGAGATTTGAGACTGGGACGGAGGTTCACCTTCCAGCAGGACAATGACCCTAAGCATACTGCTAAAGCAACACTCAAGTGGTTTAAGGGGAAACATTTAAATGTCTTGGAATGACCTAGTCAAAGCCCAGACCTCAATCCAACTGAGAATCTGTGGTATGACTTAAAGATTGCTGTACACCAGCGGAACCCATCCAACTTGAAGGAGCTGGAGCAGTTTTGCCATGAAGAATGGGCAAAAATCCCAGTGGCTAGATGTGCCAAGCTTATAGAGACATACCCCAAGAGACTTGCAGCTGTAATTGCTGCAAAAGGGGGCTCTACAAAGTATTGACTTTATGCAGTTATGCATGCTCAAGTTTTCAGTTTTTTAAATCTTATTTCTTGTTTGTTTCACAATAAAAATTATTTTGCATCTTCAAAGTGGTAGGCATGTTGTGTAAATTAAATGATACAAACCCCCCAAAAAATCAATTTTAATTCCAGGTTGTAAGGCAACAAAATAGGATAAATTGTGCATGGCTCTTGCTAGTGGTTGACTCAGGGGTGCGGGGGTTGGTATTTTAAACAGCCTTCAACATTCATGCATTCATTGTTGCAGAACGTCATGATGTTGCTGTGAGTTGGCCATCAGATGAGGGCTGCATCTCAATAGTCTACAGGGGCTTCCTCTCCTCATCTCGTCTCCTTCATATGCATTAGTGTTTCCCTATAGGGTAGTGTTTCCCAAACTCGGGGTGCACGTTTTGGTTTTTGCCCTAGCACTACACAGCTGATGCAAATAATCAACTCATCATTAAGTTTTAATTATTTGAATAAGTTGTGTAGTGCTAGGGCAAAAACCAAAACGTGCAACCCTTGGGGTCCCCAGGACCGAGTTTGGGAAACACTGCTATAGGGCTTGAAATGATGCAGAGGAGACAAGAACATCTTGTAATCGTTTGAAATGCACCCGAGGAGAGCAGTCATAGAAACAGATTACTGATGTCACAGTCCCTAAAGTTTCCAATCCCAGCCCTGAGTCAGTGTACTGGCTCAGGGCTGTGTGTGTGTGCGTTTGTCTGTGTGTTTGTGTGTGTGTGTTGTGCTGAGACATACTGTATGAGCTAAACTTCAGAGCTAACTCCCACTGTGAGGACAGGATCAGATCTCAGCAGCACAGCCAGAGTCTTATAGCAACAAGCTCTCACAGTCTCACGTGAGAATTAGACGTTCATCCATGTTTCTCAAACGTGAAGTGTTTAAGATTAAGTTTAGGCATTAACTCCAAATTGCTAAGGTTAGGGTTAAGTTTAGGCATTAGCTCCGAATGGTTAAGGTAAGGGTTAAGGTTTGGGATAGGCTTAAAACAAAAATATCAAAAACAACTTTCTATCGCTGGATTTGAACATGCAACCTTTAGAACCAGAAGTTTACGCCCATCCGCCATCCATGTCCACAACGCCCTAGCAAAGTAAATCCGAAACCTAATTGAAGGTAACAGCGCTCACTGTTGTCCCTAGTGGCCGGTTTCCACGTCATCTCCCGACATCCTCAGATATGGATGGATGTCGAATACTGACATGTATCACGGTGACCTGCCTGCTTATTGAGACACACACACCAAGAGCCACGCACACACATACACATACACACACATACAAGAAGTCTTAAAGCTCTGTCCGGCTTTAAATCGATTATTGTGCTGGTCACGGTCTATCTATCACATGCCCCTGTTCTGCACACACACACCGGGGGGTTGCAGAGCTTGGCACACACACACACACACACACACACACTAGGGCTCCCTCGCTTCACAGATCTCTGTCCCATAATGAGCTCGTCCAGACAGAGATGACAGTGCAGATGTGAGGAGACACCCGGGGGAGAGCCCAGTGTGTGTGTGTGAGTGTGTCCATTCTGTTCTGGAGTGGGCCGGTTTCAGGCGGTCCACTGAACCATCTCCATACCAGTTGGACACACACACATTGCTAGCGTCAGGGTTGCCTTAGAGCAGGAAGAGCAGGCTCAGAGACAACACATTCCTTCTATCCTCCATTCCTCCACTCAGTCTCGCTCTCCCTAAATATATCTACATATATCTAAATATATCTACATATATCTATATATATTATTATTTTTATTTTTTATTTCACCTTTATTTAACCAGGTAAGCCAGTTGAGAACAAGTTCTCATTTACAACTGCGACCTGGCCAAGATAAAGCAAAGCAGTGCGATAAAAAACAACAACACAGAGTTACATATGGGGTAAACAAAACATAAAGTCAAAAATACAACAGAAAATATATATACAGTGTGTGCGAATGTAGTAAGTTATGGAGGTAAGGCATTAAATAGGCCATAGTGCAAAATAGATACAATTTTGTATAACACTGGAATGATAGATGTGCAAAAGATTATGTGCAAATATAATATAGATACTGGGGTGCAAATTAGCAAAATAAATAACAATATGGGGATGAGGTAGTTGGGTGGGATAATTTCAGAAAGGCTGTGTACAGGTGCAGTGATCGGTAAGCTGCTCTGACAACTGACGCTTAAAGTTAGTGAGGGAGATAAGAGTCTCCAGCTTCAGAGATTTTTGCAGTTCGTTCCAGTAATTGGCAGCAGAGAACTGGAAGGAATGGCGGCCAAAGGAGGTGTTGGCTTTGGGGATGACCAGTGAGATATACCTGCTGGAGCGCAGACTACGGGTGGGTGTTGCTATGGTGACCAGTGAGCAAAGATAAGACGGGGATTTGCCTAGCAGTGATTTATAGATGACCTGGAACCAGTGGGTTTGGCGACGAATATGTAGTGAGGGCCAGCCAACAAGAGCGTACAGGTCACAATGGTGGGTAGTATATGGGGCTTTGGTGACAAAACGGATGGCACTGTGATAGACTACATCCAATTTGCTGAGTAGAGTGTTGGAGGCTATTTTGTAAATGACATCGCCGAAGTCAAGGATCGGTAGGATAGTCAGTTTTACGAGGGCATGTTTGGCATCATGAGTGAAGGAGGCTTTGTTGCAAAATAGGAAGCTGATTCTAGATCTAACTTTTGATTGGAGATGCTTAATGTGAGTCTGGAAGGATAGTTTACATTCTAACCAGACACCTAGGTATTTGTAGTTGTCCACATACTCTAGGTCAGACCCGCCGAGAGTAGTGATTCTAGTCGGGTGGGCGGGTGCAAGCAGCGTTCGGTTGAAGAGCATGCATTTAGTTTTACTAGTGTTTAAGAGCAGTTGGAGGCTACGGAAGGAGTGTTGTATGGCGTTGAATCTCGTTTGGAGGTTTGTTAACACAGTGTCCAATAAAGGGCCAGATGTATACAAAATGGTCCACATAGAGGTGGATCCGAGCGTCACCAGCAGCAAGAGCGACATCATTGATATACACAGAGAATAGAGTCGGCCCGAGAATTGAACCCTGTGGCACCCCCATAGAGACGGCCAGAGGTCCAGACAACAGGCCCTCCGATTTGACACATTGAACTCTATCTGAGAAGTAGTTGGTGAACCAGGCGAGGCAGTCATTTGAGAAACCAAGGCTATTTAGTCTGACAATAAGAATGCGGTGGTTGACAGAGTCGAAAGCCTTGGCCAGGTCGATGAAGATGGCTGCGCAGTACATAGTACAATCCGGAAACCGGATTGCATAGCGGAGAAGGTACGGTGGGATTCGAAATGGTCGGTGATCTGTTTGTTAACTTGGCTTTCAAATACTTTCGAAAGGCAGGGCAGGATGGATATAGGTCTATAACACTTTGGATCTAGAGTGTCACCCCCTTTGAAGAGGTGGATGACCGCAGCAGCTTTCCAATCTCTGGGGATCTCAGAGAGAGGTTGAACAGGCTAGTAATAGGAGTTGCGACAATTTTGGCGGCTAATTTTAGAAAGAAAGGGTCCAGATTTTCTAGCCCAGCTGATTTGTAGGGGTCCAGATTTTTCAGCTCTTTCAGAACATCAGCTGTCTGAATTTGTGTGAAGGAGAAGCGGGGGGGGCATGGGCAAGTTGCAGCAGAGGGTGCAGAGCTGGTGGCCGGGGTAGTGGTAGCCAGGTGGAAAGCATGGCCAGCCGTAGCAAAATGCTTGTTGAAATTCTCGATTATTGTAGATTTATCGGTGGTGACAGTGTTTCCTAGCCTCAGTTGGGAGGAGGTGCTCTTATTTTCCATGGACTTTACAGTGTCCCAAAACTTTTTGGAGTTAGTGCTACAGAATGCACATTTCTGTTTGAAAAAGCTAGTCTTTGCTTTCCTAACTGATTGTGTATATTGGTTCCTGACTTCCCTAAAAAGTTGCATATCGCGGGGGCTGTTCGATGCTATTGCAGTACGCCACAGGATGTTTTTGTGCTGGTCAAGGGCAGTCAAGTCTGAGGAGAACCAGGGGCTATATCTATATATATATATCCACTGCCCAGTGTCAAGTCTGCTACTCTGAGAGGCTTTAATACCTCACACCTCTTCTTTATCTCTCTCCCTCTGTCTCTCCTTTTGTGTTCATCTCTCTCTCTCCACAACTGTGTGGCTGTGTGTGTGTTTGGGCAGTATCAGAGCTTGAGTATGAAGCACAGAAACCATCTAATGCAATAAGTAAAAGACTCTTGCTGCCAGAGTGTGAGCACGCACACACACACATACACACATAGATAGAATATCCACCCGCATACTCCCTCACACACCTGTGTGAAAGCAAAACACAACTTTTGCTCTGGTTCACACACACTTCTATTGTGACTCTATGTTCAGCACACACACACTTTACACAGCATACCAGTCTGATGTGCTGTTGTGTGAGTACAGGGAAATATAGTTGTCAGCAGGGATCCTTCTGGTTGCTTGTTCTTTAAATCGGGCCTCAGTGGAGAGAGGAGGAAGAAGCGAGAGGGAATATGAGAGATTAGAGGAGCCACTATGAAAATGACTTCACAATGTACTGCAGCAATAAAATTGGGAAATTAGACGTCAATTTACGTAGAAGTGGTTTCAACTTAATGAGGTCATGTCATGAAATAGCACATTTGGTTTGTACAGTGTGGACCTGAGTATGGAGAGGGGGAGGGAGAGAGGGATGGACAGGGGGAAGAGGGAGGAGAGAGAGAGGATAATGAATGGTGTTATGGAGGCTGGAGACAGTTGTCTCTTCATTATGTTAAAAGTGACACACACACACACACACAGCAGCTTCAACTGCTAACACCCCATTGGTTCTTTGACAGGCCTTCTGAATCTTCTCACTGGCAGTTTAAACCTGAACACACACACTCTGTCCTTACCAGTAGAAACCAGTACACACGTACACACGTACACACGTACACACGTACACACACACTACTGTAATACTGTATGACTCTACACAGGACTGTCCTTTGTCTACAGCGGTTCCGGCTATTTAAAACTGCAGTAACTTATATTAAGTCATATTGTATCTTTTACTATTATTAAAGGATAGACTCTGATGTTTATGAATGACTGCATTTTCTTTTTTTCCTTTGTGGATTCTGTTGTTTATTAACCCATTTAATCCCATGGGTCACAATAGTGACAACACAAAGCTTTTGTACTTAACAAGCGCTAGAGAAGTTGTACTTATAAACAAATGTGTCATATATTATGCTTTATCAAGATGTCTAGTATAATTTAGATACGTTTTATATGATTTCTCAAAATGGTCGCAATACCACAAGCATATTTCTGCAATGTGTACTTTTACAGACAGATTTGACACCAGAAGTCTAACAGTCTACAAAACAACAGAGTGGCTGCGGATCCGAATTCTCTGGAACCCTCTTCCCAACAGCTAAAAGTCTGAAACTTCTGCGCATGTGCTGGATTCTCTACTTTACGCACAGTCTCTGCTCTACTCGTTTGGCTGCCCAGAGAACAGGCTAGGATACTCTGGCAAATTTCAGTGATGAATGGAGAATGGTGCTAATAAAGTTAGATCAAAGCTGAATCAATGTCTGCAAGATCACATATTGATATTATTCTAGGCTACATAACAGAACCGACAAAAAACAATACCTAATTTCTTATGAGATTTTAGGATGATTGTGCAAGTGGTCGCATTTTTCTCTCATGCGGCCCAAACTCAAATCAAATCAAATTTTATTTGTCACATGCGCCAAATACAACTGGCGTAGACTTTACCGTGAATTGCAGAGTTTAATAATACAAAATAAAATAAGAGGATCAAAATAACAGTATAAACTTTCTGTACAAAAAAAGATAAACACGATAAAAGTCACTATGTAGAGTGGGGGAAATAAGTATTTAGTCAGCCACCAATTGTGCAAGTTCTCCCACTTAAAAAGATGAGAGAGGCCTGTAATTTTCATCATAGGTACACATCAACTATGACAGACAAAATGAGAAAAATAAAAATCCAGAAAATCACATTGATTTTTAATGAATTTATTTGCAAATTATGGTAGAAAATAAGTATTTGGTCAATAACAAAAGTTCCTCAATACTTTGTTATATACCCTTTGTTGGCAATGACCCAGGTCAAACGTTTTCTGTAAGTCTTCACAAGGTTTTCACACACTGTTGCTGGTATTTTGGCCCCTTCCTCCATGCAGATCTCCTCTAGAGCAGTGATGTTTTGGGGCTGTCGCTGGGCAACATGGACTTTCAACTCCCTCCAAAGATTTTCTATGGGGTTGAGATCTGGAGACTGGCTAGGCCACTCCAGGACCTTGAAATGCTTCTTACGAAGCCACTCTTCGTTGCCCGGGCGGTGTGTTTGGGATCATTGTCATGCTGAAAGACCCAGCCACGTTTCATCTTCAATGCCCTTGCTGATGGAAGGTTTTCACTCAAAATCTCACGATACATGGCCCCATTCATTCTTTCCTTTACACGGATCAGTCGTCCTGGTCCCTTTGCAGAAAAACAGCCCCAAAGCATGATGTTTCCACCCCATGCTTCACAGTAGGTATGGTGTTCTTTGGATGCAACTCAGCATTCTTTGTCCTCCAAACACGACGAGTTGAGTTTTTACCAAAAAGTTATATTTTGGTTTCATCTGACCATATGACATTCTCCCAATCCTCTTCTGGATCATCCAAATGCACTCTAGCAAACTTCAGACGGGCCTGGACATGTACTGGCTTAAGCAGGGGGACACGTCTGGCACTGCAGGATTTGAGTCCCTGGCGGCGTAGTGTGTTACTGATGGTAGGCTTTGTTACTTTGGTCCCAGCTCTCTGCAGGTCATTCACTAGGTCCCCACGTGTGGTTCTGGGATTTTTGCTCACCGTTCTTGTGATAATTTTGACCCACGGGGTGAGATCTTGCGTGGAGCCCCAGATCGAGGGAGATTATCAGTGGTCTTGTATGTCTTCCATTTCCTAATAATTGCTCCCACAGTTGATTTCTTCAAACCAAGCTGCTTACCTATTGCAGATTCAGTCTTTCCAGCCTGGTGCAGGTCTACAATTTTCTTTCTGGTGTCCTTTGACAGCTCTTTGGTCTTGGCCATAGTGGAGTTTGGAGTGTGACTGTTTGAGGTTGTGGACAGGTGTCTTTTATACTGATAACAAGTTCAAACAGGTGCCATTAATACAGGTAATGAGTGGAGGACAGAGGAGCCTCTTAAAGAAGAAGTTACAGGTCTGTGAGAGCCAGAAATCTTGCTTGTTTGTAGGTGACCAAATACTTATTTTCCACCATAATTTGCAAAATAATTCATTAAAAATCCTACAATGTGATTTTCTGGATTTATTTTCCTCAATTTGTCTGTCATAGTTGACGTGTACCTATGATGAAAATTACAGGCCTCTTTAATCTTTTTAAGTGGGAGAACTTGCACAATTGGTTGCTGACTAAATAATTTTTTTCCCCACTGTAGCAAAGTTGGTTTGGAACTCGTAAGATGTCGCCCTTCTCCATCGAGCCATCCAACAGCGCGCGCCACTAGAGGCAAAATATGTGCTTTGATTTCAAGTTTAAACAAAACACAGGTAGCCTATGCCAGGGGTTTTCAAACCTCTCCTCGGGGACCCACAGCCATTCCATGTATTTGATCTATTCAAAGCTAGCACACCTGATTCAACTTGTCAACTAATTATAAGCTCTTGGTTAGGGGTTTTGTCTAGAAGGGTTACAGCTTTTGTCAAATTTGACTTTTCGTAGCAGGTTTAGGAGAACTTACACAGCAGGTTAGGATAATTAAAGTATCAGGTTAGGAGAATTAGGTTAAGGTTAGGAAAAGGGTTAGGGTTAGCTAAAATAAAAAGGCAACTTTTGATGTCAATTTGACAAAAGCTGTATCCCATCTAGATGTGACCTTGGTTAGGTGAATCAGGTGAGCTAATTCAGGGCTACAACAAAATTGTGAAACGTCTGGGGGTTCCCGAGGAGAGGTTTGAAAACCACTGGCATATGCTACAGCTTGTTAACAACATCTGTTCTAAAATTTGCTCAATGTACATAATTCAAAACAATACTGTAGGAAACAACACTGTACATAACTCAAGAAGATCTAAATGCATATTCTCATAAAACTGATTGAGATTAAATGGTTGGCATGCAGATGCTGCATGGATGTTTCTCTGGTGAAACGTATCATTCACAATTGACAGTGAGAAATGTGAAGGGAGGGTGATCAGAAAAATGTGTGTGTAAAGTAGAGGTAAAGAAAGTGGAAGAGGCTTCTAGAGGGGTGGGACGGGGGCGGAATGGGGTGGTTACCTTCGGATCCCCAGCCTCAGCCCCCCCAAAAATACATTGTTAAAATGTTTTAATATTTTCTTTGGTGACATAATGTTTAAAGGGTCTAGTTAAGATATGGTACCTATCATGTTGATATGCTTTTCAGTTTCCTGCCATATGACGAGTTACACATTCATCTCCAGCGATCTTAAGGTAAAATAGATCTAAAACAATTGTCATTTAGCTGATATTTACATTCCTAGTATCCAAACAGATTACTCATTAACTAGCTCTTATCAATTTATAAATGACAGTTCATGGTGAATGCTGTTATTTCTATCTGGCATTTCCCCATGCTTAAGTTCAAGGTCAGAATATGCATATACTCTAAAAAATAAAAGGTTCCTGGAGTATCCTTTAGGGGTTCTTCAAATTGAAACTGTGGGGGAACCCCTATAAGTTCTTTGAAGAACCCTTTAAAAGGTTTCTTCAAAGAACCCCTTTTAATGGATCCTCAAAAAACCTTTTTGAATAACCTTTTGGGGTTACATTTTGAACTACCCCCCCTTCCCTATTATTATTATATTATTATTAATAATAATAATAATACGCATAACAATAACACAATGTTTTAGTTGTCAGTGTTTATTATGATTATAGTGACAAAGCAGAATAAAAAAATCTAAATATGTGGTAAACTCCCAGCAGAGCCCCAAGTCCAATGGGTATATCCTCTGGTGTGTTGATGTTAATGTGTTGATGTTCTCCGTAACCATAGCCAGAATTATTTTGCAGTGCATGGTGATCAAACAGGTTTCCTGCTATATTCATCAGAGGTGTAGGGAGGGCGAAGTCTGTGAATAGTAATTATACAGATGATTAACAAAACATGCACATGACAGTATTCATACCTTGGTTTTTGTGGTAAATGTGAATGAAGAAAACAGTTTGGATAATTGTTTTCATACACATACCTTGTCCATAATGTAGAGGCCTCTGGGATTTTCATTGAACAGGTAAGGGAGGAGGATGGTACATGTGATCTGCATAACATACCAATACCAATTGACATACCTTTGTATGACTCCTCGTCTGTATACCTGCAGACACACACAAAAGTTCAGTCATCTGCACCCTCAACATATTCTTATAGCATACATAGTCTTACCTCTTTGTTGATTGATATCCATTGAAATGTGTCAATTTTCTTTAGAAAGATTTGCACAAATATGAAAAGATAGATGGTATCATCATAAAACAATATACATATAGATCATACAAGGGACAAACCTTACCTTAAATTGAGGAGATCTTTAAATGTTTCAGTTAAGTGCCTGCACCTGCTGTTCTTTCAAATCAAAATCCAAATGTTTCAGTTGGGCAGTTAGGTTCCTGCAAGAATCCCCACCAACTAAGGAGGTTCCTCGATGAATCCCACCTCCTATGGTGTTCTTGGAAGAACCTTTTGGGGGACATTTTCAGTGCCAAGAACCCTAAGGTTCTTCAAATAACTTTGAGGATCTTAGAAGAACCCTTGTAGAGAGAAAAGTGCCTAGTTTTACTACAACACAGAGGTCTGAAACTCTTTTGCAGGCCACTTCAGGCAAGTCGCATTATGCTGGCTTGCAAAGTTATATGTAATTCCTATTGGAATCCAGCCAATTCCTATTGGATATCCAGAGTTGGGATATCCCAAAATGTGAACTTTTGGAAACTGCATTTAGAATGACTGCCAAGGTAGGGAACATTTCTAAATGACACTACCTAAACCTTCTAAACGGGAACAACCATCTCAGTAACGGGTGCAATAAGTTCACCTACTAACAGATTGGATTAATTTTGTAATGTATGTTATTTATCTTTGTGTTGCATAACATCAATCAATCAACGTGCATGCAAAAACACACATTGAAACAAACTATTCTAAAAATCAACCAGCATTAGAGCATGCTGGGAAATATGATAATGATGTGCGTGGTTTTTGAGAGTGTGTGATGATTGTACCTTAATCAAAATATTGGGTACAAAAAGTACCATTATAGATTATCTGCACATGTACCCTAAAAGGTGCAGAACAGTACCATGTGAGATGATATGTGTAGCTCTGAAGGTACATTAAAGGCCAAAAAGCTGATCTACCCCCTAAAAATAAAAAATAATTTAAAAAACAATACTGTACCCTAATGGTACCATTTTTTCTGAATGTATGGGTAATTAGATTTAGGTGAGTAAGTGGGCTGAGGTATATAGAGATTGAGGCTGGGGAATAGGGTTAAATGTCTGCTAATTGTACTATAGGCAGACAATTGTGACCGAGAATACAACATACTTTTTCATATACTTTTCAATATTATTTTTCAAAAAGCAATATGGATTACATGTAAGGGTTACTAATGGCATAATATTTGCATAGTGGCATGTCTGGAATAAAATTGGGAACAAATGGGTTAACTTGAATGTGAAACAACCACTATGTCAGCCCAATGTGGGGAGGGAGGGAGAGAGGGACAGGGGAGAGACGGAAAAGGGAGAGAGGGAAAAGGGAGAGAGGGAAAGGGCGAGTGAACGGAGTGCAGAGGGGTGATCGATTTAGCCTCTGTGTCAACAACCAGGCACTGGAGAGAGTTAGGGAGGGAGGGAGGGAGGGAGGGAGGGAGGGAGGGAGGGAGGGAGGGAGGGAGGGAGGGAGGGAGGGAGGGAGGGAGGGAAAGTGAGGTGGAAATGAAAAGGGGGGAGATAGACATGGAGAAAACAAGGGGCAGAGAGAGGTGGGTAGTTGAGGCCTTGCTCTTCTGTCTATTGGCTGTTGGCTGCCAACTCTATACTCTGCCCCATTATGAAGGTACAGTATATGACAGGGGGAGATGAGTGTGGGGAGGGAGAGAGAGAGAGCTGGGGATTGGCTGCTATATATTTATCCCATAATAATAATCATAAAGCTGGTGAGAGGAACTGCTGTCCTCAGTGTGGTATCTACTGATACACTCATCCCTCTCTCTCTAATTCCTTCTCTCTATCTTACCCTCTCTCTGTTCTTCTCACTCTCCCTGTCTTTCTATGTCTGTCTGTCTGTCTGTCTGTATTGATACCTTTACTGCACCAAATGGATTCTCCTTCAAACTATAAACCCAGTCACCCCTTCTCTCCTCTCCCTCTCCCCCTCTCTATCTCTCTCGCTAGCTCTCTCTCACACACACACACACACACACACACACACACACACACACACACACACACACACACTCTCTCTCTCTCTTGTCTTTCTCCTAGTGCTGAGTGATTAACCAACATTTCTGTTATTTATTCAATAACTAATTGACCGACTTTGGTTTAATTATTTGAATTCCATTTCATTCGGTTTTTTCCTGTGAGCTCAATATGCACATTGCACAGTTTCTATAAATCAGATCCAGACTGAACTCCGCGATGTACTGTAGTAGGGAGTTGTAGTTTCCAACAGGCCAATATTCTACATAGTTTAGTGCATACAATGTGGTAATTAACTACAATGACCATAATCCATTGAGCATCTACTTGTCCGGTCTGTGTTTATTTTACACCTGCTACTGAAGAGACAAAATAATGCGCGATCTTGAGGTTATATAGAGAGCAGCTGTTGCTTCGCAAGGTATCTCTACCTGAAAATACATGATCTAAGTGATTGATAATTGGTATTCAGCAGTCATAGAAGTATGCCTTATTTACTTTAAAGTAAAACAACAAAATAGTGATTTTGTCAGACAGCATAGGCAGCAGCTCTATAGAGATGACATGATGACTTGGAATGAAATAATAAAGTCACCAAATTAAAAAAAAGTAATATACACAACTGAAATATTTTATTGAAGTAAAGTAATGTGAATAAATTGATGGTTAATAAGGATAAGCAGTAATGGGCAGTCCCTAACATCATGGGACTTTTATTAATTGTTTTATTCTGTGTTGTTACAGCATTCAACCCACATAATGCATAGT
The DNA here is from genome assembly GCF_020615455.1 of Coregonus clupeaformis. Taxonomy (NCBI): domain Eukaryota; kingdom Metazoa; phylum Chordata; class Actinopteri; order Salmoniformes; family Salmonidae; genus Coregonus; species Coregonus clupeaformis. The sequence continues at coordinate 33,350,962 of NC_059217.1, read as the reverse complement.
GCATTTAATGTAAAAAAATAAATCAATTGAAACCGAAATCGAAAACCCGTGATTATTTTTTAATAATCGAACTAAAACCTAACCGACCTCAAAAAGCACTAATCACTCAGCACTACTTTCTCCCATTCTCTCTCTCTCTGCCCCTCTTTTTTTCTCCATCTATCTATTTCACCACAGTTATTTGGACCTCATTCAGACTTCTGGGTCTCCCTCCCTCCCTTCCTACCTTTTTCACCTTCCCTTATCGCGCTTTTCTTCTTATTTTTTCTATTGTATAGCTTTAATATGAGGTAAACAATACAGTGAGGCTTCAATTGCAACTGTATAATAGAAGAAACCAAGCAAAACCCCATGATGGGCACCTTGTCTTTCTTTCCTCTCTCTCTTCTCCTCTCTTTGGCAGCATCTGTGTTTTTATTATCTAGGGTCACCTGCGCCAGGATGGGTCCGACACTGCAGTGGAGCCTCCTCCATCCCCCTCCTCCACACACACACACACACACACACACACACACACACACACACACACACACAAAGACACACACAGACAAACACGTGTGTGTCTGTGTGTGTGTGTGTGTGTGTATGTGTGAGTATGTGCATGCGTGCATGCGTTTTTGTTTGTGTGTGTGTGTGTGTGTGGTTGTGTGTGTGCGTGCGTGCATGTGTGTGTTTGTGTGTGTCGTGGCCCCATGTCAGTGTGTTATGTATCACTGAGACTGTAGGCTGTAAGGGAAGCGAGAAGACCAGACATGACGAGTCAATGCCAGGACACCAGGCCTGGGATGTGCTCCCAGCTCCCAGGAACCTAATGAAATCCTGATAGCTGGATGTGTCACCAGGGCAGAGACAGATAACAAAGACAGGGCTGCGTCTCTATAGTCTAACATTGACCTCTCCTCTCCTCTCCTCTCCTCTCCTCTCCTCTCCTCTCCTCTCCTCTCCTCTCCTCTCTCTCCTCTCCTCTCCTCTCCTCTCCTCTCCTCTCCTCTCCTCTCCTCTGCTCTGCTCTGCTCTGCTCTGCATCCCTCTCCTCTCCTCTCCTCTCCTCTCCTCTCCTCTCCTCTCCTCTCCTCTCCTCTCCTCTCCTCTCCTCTTCTCTTCTCCTCTCTTCTCTTCTCTTCTCTTCTCTTCTCTTCTCTTCTCTTCTCTTCTCTTCTCTTCTCTTCTCTTCTCTTCTCTTCTCTTCTCTTCTCTTCTCTTCTCTTCTCTTCTCTTCTCTTCTCTTCTCCTCTCTTCTCCTCTGCACTCCTCTCCTCTCCTCTCCTCTCCTCTCCTCTCCTCTCCTCTGCTCTGCCCCCTCTCCTCTCCACCCTCCCCTCTCCTCTCCTCTCCTCTCTCTCCTCTCCTCTCCTCTCCTCTCCTCTCCTCTCCTCTCCTCTCCTCTCCTCTCCTCTCCTCTCCTCTCCTCTCCTCTCCTCTCCTCTCCTCTCCTTCTTCCCTTCCTCTGCACTGAACTGAAAGAACTGAACAGCAAAGTCCTGGTAAGCACAACCATCAAAAATCTAGAAAATCACATTGTATGATTTTTAAGTAATTAATTTGCATTTTATTGCATGACGTAAGTATTTGATCACCTACCAACCAGTAAGAATTCCGGCTCTCACAGACCTTTTAGTTTTTCTTTAAGAAGCCCTCCTGTTCTCCACTCATTACCTGTATTAACTGCACCTGTTTGAACTTGTTACCTGTATAAAAGACACCTGTCCACACACTCAATCAAACATACTCCAACCTCTCCACAATGGCCAAGACCAGAGAGCTGTGTAAGGACATCAGGGATAGAATTGTAGACCTGCACAAGGCTGGGATGGGCTACAGGACAATAGGCAAGCAGCTTGGTGAGAAGGCAACAACTGTTGGCGCAATTATTAGAAAAAGGAAGAAGTTCAAGATGACGGTCAATCACCTCGGTCTGGGGCTCCATGCAAGATCTCACCTCGTGGGGCATCAATGATCATGAGGAAGGTGAGGGATCAGCCCAGAACTACACGGCAGGACCTGGTCAATGACCTGAAGAGAGCTGGGACCACAGTCTCAAAGAAAACCATTAGTAACACACTATGCCGTCATGGATTAAAATCCTGCAGCGCACGCAAGGTCCCCCCTGCTCAAGCCAGCGCATGTCCAGGCCCGTCTGAAGTTTGCCAATGACCATCTGGATGATCCAGAGGAGGAATGGGAGAAGGTCATGTGGTCTGATGAGACAAAAATTGAGCTTTTTGGTCTAAACTCCACTCGCCGTGTTTGGAGGAAGAAGAAGGATGAGTACAACCCCAAGAACACCATCCCAACCGTGAAGCATGGAGGTGGAAACATAATTCTTTGGGGATGCTTTTCTGCAAAGGGGACAGGACGACTGCACCGTATTGAGGGGAGGATGGATGGGGCCATGTATCGCGAGATCTTGGCCAACAACCTCCTTCCCTCAGTAAGAGCATTGAAGATGGGTCGTGGCTGGGTCTTCCAGCATGACAACGACCTGAAACACACAGCCAAGGCAACTAAGGAGTGGCTCCGTAAGAAGCATCTCAAGGTCCTGGAGTGGCCTAGCCAGTTTCCAGACCTGAACCCAATAGAAAATCTTTGGAGGGAGCTGAAAGTCCGTATTGCCCAGCGACAGCCCCGAAACCTGAAGGATCTGGGGAAGGTCTGTATGGAGGAGTGGGCCAAAATCCCTGCTGCAGTGTGTGCAAACCTGGTCAAGACCTACAGGAAATGTATGATCTCTGTAATTGCAAACAAAGGTTTCTGTACCAAATATTAAGTTCTGCTTTTCTGATGTATCAAATACTTATGTCATGCAATAAAATGCAAATTAATTACTTAAAAATCATACAATGTGATTTTCAGGATTTTTTTTTTAGATTCCGTCTCTCACAGTTGAAGTGTACCTATGATAAAAATTACAGACCTAGCTCCAGGTAAATATTGCAATTCTTCAGCCATTCCTGGACCTGTGACCAAAAACAAGCTACATATGGACAGTACCAAAACAAATGATCTAATGATTCTGTCTCTTCGCAGCTAAATCTGCAGAGCTGGGAAGGTTGTATCCCCCATATAAATAACATTATATTGGTTGCAAGAATGTTGTATAATAATTTAAATTGAAAAAAATTAAGTTTTGAATCCAGCATCGTTTTGCATATCAGTTCATAACCCATGTGCCATGGAATCGGTATGTTAAAAATCTCTTCCCCATTATTTTGTAATCTATATGGCACGGCTGTCAATTCTTTGGTCCTTAAATTAAACTGGTATGCTTTTTTATTTATCACAATTTCATTTAACCAATTATGGTCTTTAATGCAGGGCCGACAGACAAGTTCCTTACTTTTTCCCCCTTCCAATTTCCTCTTCCATTTTTGCCGTGATGCTGCAATTAGTTGGTTATAACTTTGAGTAGAGCAGACAATTAAACGTGGTGCATCAGTCATACTGCAGCTGGCATACAGCATTACAGGATTATCTGGAAACCCCATATTACATGAACATTTATAATTAATATGCCCTGTTTAACTGATTGAACAAACTTTTTTTGTACTTATATTTGTATATTGTTTTTTGTGGTGTGGTTTCAATATAAGCCCTTTTGGGTTTCCAACCTCACCTGCACACCGTTTTTACCCGTTTTTTTATCTGTACTGTTTTGTCGATCACTTGTTTTGCGAATAAATAAAACCTAAAACCCATATATGACAATATACAGCGTTGACATTCCAGCTTCGGTAGGCTATGTCATAGGCCGTGCTTAATTTGAGCCGGATCCTGCCAGAACAGGATCCGGCACCTCTCAGTTTTGGACTGTTTCATTCCATAACCTATTTGCCAGGATCCGTTACCTCGCGTGGCATGAAACATAATATTCAAAAAAATTCAAATAAAAGCAATCAGTGTTCATTCGAGTTGCCTCCTCTGTAATTATCCTGCCCCCTAAGAAACATTGACTAATGTGAAAACGTAAATGTTCAGCCCGTGCCTGATATTCTAAGAACTGATTCGGGTTGGGCCAGCCCGGGTTTATGATTTGCGCAACATTGTAGCCTAGAGGCAGTTGCTGTGGTGCAAGAGACAAGGGTGCCTGTATCTCTCACAGAACCAGAATGAGATTAACTTTCTATGATCTCTTTCCCTCTCTCTGCTCTGATAGACATGAGCCTGCAACTACCATCTCTCCAGAGTTGTCCTTCATCATTTATTTCCTTAATAAATCATAGCCATGGGAAGGGTGCTGGAGGTGCTGCAGCACCCCTGATACATTGAAATAAATTTGCCAAAGTTATAAAATGACTTCCGTCTGTTCAGAAAAAAATGAAATAATTCAGAATATTACACCAGGAGTAGGCCTATAATTTAGACACAAGGATCAATAGCTTCTTTTTTTAAAGATAGCCTAGCAGTGAATTGTGTGTAGCCCAATCACAAGGCATTGCCTACAGTCGGGAACGCGTGGCAAATGTCAGTGAACAGCATGCAGCCAAAACAGGCCTTTCGCAATATTTCAAATACAATCTTGGGATAGCACAGGTTGGAAAGCAAATGGCTCCTTCTGAAACAAACGTGTACAGTGCATTCGGAAAGTATTTTTTCCACATTTTGTTATGTTACAGCCTTATTCTAAAATTGATTAAATTGTTTGTTTTTTCCCCTCATCAATCTAAACACAGTACCCCATAATTGTCACGCCCTGGCTCTGGGGACTCTAATATGTTGAGCCAGGGTGTGTAAAGTCTATGTGTTTTGTTCTAGGTTTCACATTCTAGTTTTGTTGTTCTATGTTGGCCAGTGTGGTTCTCAATCAGAGGCAACGTGATTCAGCTGTTGCTTGTTGTCTCTGATTGAGAACCATACTTTAGCAGCCTGTTTCCCCACAGAGTTTGTGGGATCTTGTTTCTAGTCGGTTGTGTTAGACCGTGAACTGTCACCTTTTCGTTTTGTTATTTTTGATCGTGTCTCTAATAAAGAGTATGTTTGCCTGCAACGCTGCGCCTTGGTCCTCATCTCTGTTCGACGATCGTGACAGAAGATCCCACCTGAACTGGACCAAGCAGCAGGTCGAGGAGCCATCGCCAGGGAAATCCCTAGCGGATATCCAGCGCCTCCTCGACTGGGTCAAGCCGGGTGAGGAAGAGAGGGGCTTGACGTGGAGGCAGAAGGGCGAAAGGCTGGCGAGAAGCATGGAGACCTGGTCCACGGGTAGGAGTGAAGCCCATACATTTTTTAGGGGGGGGCTAACGCCGTGGACGACGGGGCAGCAGGAGGCCGCCAGGTTACGGGAGTCACTGGTCACCAGGGGGAAGGAGGATGTAGAGGCACGGCGAGAGGTACTGGCGTGTGTTGCCAGTCCGGTCCGGCCTGTTCCTGATCCCCACGTAGGGCCAGTGGTGTGTGTTCCCAGTACGGTCCGGCCTGTTCCTGCCACTCGCACCAAGTCTACGGTGCGCGTCGCCAGCTCGGCCCGGCCTGTTCCTGCTCCCCACACCAAGTCTGTGGTGCGCGTCGCCAGCCCAGTCCGGCCCATTCCTGCTCCCCGCACCAAGTCAGTGGTGCGTTTCGTCAGCCCTGTCCGGCCCGTTCCTGCTCCCCGCACCAAGTCAGTGGTGCGGCGTCGTCAGCCCGGTCCGGCCCATTCCTGCTCCCCGCACCAAGTCAGTGGTGCGTTTCGTCAGCCCAGCTCGGCCCGTTTCCTGCTCCCCGCACCAAGTCAGTGGTGCGCTGCAGCCCGGCACGGCCTGCTCCCGCGCAAGTCGGTGGTCAGCCCGCACGGCGTCCTGCTCCCCACACCAAGTCAGTGGTGCGCCCGTCAACCGGTCCGGCCCGCTCCTGCTCCCCGCACCAAGTCAGTGGTGCGTTTCGTCAGCCCGGCTCGGCCCGCTCCTGCTCCCCACACCAAGCCAGTGGTGTGCGTCGTCAGCCCGGCACGGCCCGTGCCTGTTCCACCGGTGGCTGGTCCGGCACCGGTCAGATGCTTCACGCCGGAGCTAGAGCAATCCGCTCCACCAGTGTGCAGTCCAGCTCCGGCCAGCGGGGCCAGACCGGACCAGGGGTACTTTGGGGGGTTGGAGAGGGAGCGGGGATGAGGCCCGGAGCCGGATCCGCCGCCTAAGCGGAGTGCCCACCCGGTCCCTCCCCTGTGGTATTTGGTGGGCGCGGTCGAAGTCCGCGCCTTTGGGGGGGGTACTGTCACGCCCTGGCTCTGGGGACTCTAATATGTTGAGCCAGGGTGTGTAAAGTCTATGTGTTTTGTTCTAGGTTTCACATTCTAGTTTTGTTGTTCTATGTTGGCCAGTGTGGTTCTCAATCAGAGGCAACGTGATTCAGCTGTTGCTTGTTGTCTCTGATTGAGAACCATACTTTAGCAGCCTGTTTCCCCACAGAGTTTGTGGGATCTTGTTTCTAGTCGGTTGTGTTAGACCGTGAACTGTCACGTTTTCGTTTTGTTGTTTTTGATCGTGTCTCTAATAAAGAGTATGTTTGCCTGCAACGCTGCGCCTTGGTCCTCATCTCTGTTCGACGATCGTGACAATAATGACAAAACAAAAACAGGTTTTTAGAAATGTTTGCACATTTATAAAAAGTATAAAACTGAAATATCATATTTACATAAGTATTCAGACCGTTTACTCAGTACTTTGTTGAAGATGTAAGTACCTTTGGCAGCAATTACAGCCTCAAGCCTTCTTGGGTATGACGCTACAACTTGAAACACCTGTATTTGGGGAGTTTCTCCCATTCTTCTCTGCAGATCCTCTCAAGCTCTGTCAGGTTGGATGGGGAGCGTCGCTGCACAGCTATTTTCAGGTCTCTCCAGAGATGTTAGATCGGGTTCAAGTCCCAGCTCTGGCTGGGCCACTCAAAGACATTCAGAGACTTGTCCCGAAGCCACTCCTGCGTTGTCTTGGCTGTGTGCTTAGGGTCGTTGTCCTGTTGGAAGGGGACCCTTCGCCCCTGTCTGAGGTCCTGAGCGCTCTGGAGCAGGTCTTCATCAAGGATCTCTCTGTACTTTGCTCCGTTCATCTTTCCCTTGATCATGACTAGTCTCCCAGTCCCTGCCGCTGAAAAACATTCCCACAGAATGATGCTGCCCCCACCATGCTTCACCGTAGGGATGGTGCCAGGTTTCCTCCAGACGTGACGCTTGGCATTCAGGCCAAAAAGTTCAATCTTGGTTTCATCAGACCAGAGAATCTTGTTTCTCATGGTCTGAGAGTCTTTAGGTGCCTTTTGGCAAACTCCAAGCGGGCTGTCATGTGCCTTTTACTGAGGAGTGGCCACTCCTACATAAAGGCCTGATTGGTGGAATGCTGCCGAGATGGTTGTCCTTCTGGAAGGTTCTCCCATATCCACAGAGGAACTCTGGAGCTCTTTCCGTGTGACCATCGGGTTCTTGGTCACCTCCCTGACTGATGGAGGCTACTGTGTTTTTGGGGTACTTCAATGCTTTTCTTGGTACCCTTCCCCAGATCTGTGCCTCGACATAAACCTGTCTCGGAGTTCTACAGACAATTCCTTTGACCTCATGGCTTGGTTTTTGCTCTGACATGCACTGTCAACTGTGGGACCTTATATAGACATGTGTCTGCCTTTCCAAATCATGTCCAATCAATTGAATTTACCACAAGTGGACTCCAATCAAGTTGTAGAAATATCTCAAGGATGATTAATGGAAACAGAATGCACCTGAGCTCAATTTCGAGTCTCATAGCAAAGAGTCTGAATACTCATGTAAAGAAGGTATTTCTGTTTTTTATATTTTTATACATTTGAAAAAAAAACTTTTTTCGCTATCATTATGTAGGCATTGTCTGTAGATTGATGAGGACATTTTTGTATTTAATCCGTTTCAGAATAAGGCTGTAGCGTAACAAAATGTGGAAAAAGTCAAGGGGTCTGAATACTTTCCGAATGCACTGTATCTGTCTGTAGGCTACGAAAATATTTGAGCAACTTCCAAATAGGCCTATTGAGCAAACAGCATTGTTTTTACAAACTAAAATGAGAGAGATAGTTTTTTGGCACCAGCGCATCGGCCATCGCCGGTGAGTGAGCTGCACATCATGGGGTGAGTCATTGAAACTGGAAAGCTTTTTTAGGACTATAATTTCCTCCTCATATTTTACAATTTGTGTGTCTCCTCCACACACCTAGGCCTAGGCTATTGATTGATTCAAGACGAGGTAATTTTTTTTAGTGATCTCAGTTTGTCAGTGTCAAAGTAGCCTGACATTTCAATCATTTGTGCGGTATTAAAATGTATTCAGCTAAAGTCTCCAGTCATGTAAAATGACATAGAATTGCATGAAATGCGTTTATAAAAGGCCACATTTTTCACGGACCCTAGGCTACAAAAACAATTCTGCAAGACCCTCTGCTCTACTACTCTAGTCTAGACCACTACGCAGATGCGATGATATGCATGCAATGTGTTATTATAAAGGTGATGTTCTAGTACCTCAGAGCTCGCTAGGTCACCTCCCTCTCATGCTCGCTTTTTGTTCCGACACCTCCTGATTTACAAATTAAGCACTGGTCATAGGTTGAGTTAGTTCTATTCTAACCCCATTCTAGTCCCAGCAGTGTTCTTTCTCTCCTCTCTCCTGATTTAAATATCCGTCCCTCAGCAGACTACCCCTTCCAGGGAGTTACTGCATTCACTAGCTAGGTGTCAAGTAGGAGAATTGCTGGAGGGTACCCACTGGGCACAGACGTCAATTCAATGTCTATTCCACATTGGTTCAACGTACTTTCATGGAAATGACGTGGAAACAATGTTGAGTCAACCAGTGTGTGCCCACTGGCAGTACAATTCCTACCTGTAAAAAGTGTTTTCCCCCTCTGATTGCAGGAAAATACACCTATGTGAAAGGGGCTTAAGATTGCTGAACTGATGGAGGTGAGCAAACCATAGCACCATCATCATCATCATGGTGTCCCTCTGATCCTTATTATAGCAGCTCTGTCCTATTATAGAGCCTGAGTCCTACTGGGACATCCGACTCATTATCAGAGGACTCCCCCTGGGTCCCCTCTACCTCACCCACCTCACCTCTTTCCTTCTCCGCACGCACGCACGCACGCACGCACGCACGCACGCACGCACGCACGCACGCACACACACACACACACACAAACACACACACACAAACACACATAGCCTCCCTCTGCCTCCTCCCTGCCTTACCCTTATCCCTCTGTGTCCTCTATCACACACACATATGCACACACACACAGAAGCATGCACGCACACACAGACACCTCCCTGCTTGCCACCCTCCCCCTGCCTCCCCTCTCTCTGTTCTATTGCAGGTTGGCTCGTGTCGGCACCTTTCTAGATTTGGACGCATTTGATTGAGAATTCCCCACCTCAATCTCCTCAGTTCCCCTACTTAGCCCTCCCAAGGGCTCTCTGGATCTACTCTGGGACGCGCGTTTTCTCACACACATGCACATGCATAAGCACATGCACGCACACACACACACACACACGCACACACACACACACACACACACACACACACACACACACACACACACACACACACACACACACACACACACACACACACACACACACACACACACACACACACACACACACTCCTTTCTGCATCACTGTACCCTTAATGAGGTCTAATCATGCCTCTCTCTCTCTGTCTTGCTCTCCCCCTTTCTGTGTATCCCTCTCTCTTTGGCTCTCTCTGTCAAGAGATCTTTCTCATAAAGAATGTCCTTAGTAATGTTATCTATGTGTCTTAATTCTCATCCATTTATGTTTGATTAATTAATGTCTGTCTCATGAGTTCTTCAGCTACTATTGACATTTAGATCAAGCGTGTTTTTAATTAGCTGGTTGAATACAGTCGGACAACAAAAAATTTGCTAATTCAAGATATGATCCACAACAGAATCCATCCAAAGCAAGCACTTTGAAAAGAAAGTGACAGAACTAAGCAAAGAACAGGAGGAAGTTCAGTTTATACTCTAGGTAAATAATCACCTTTTTATAATGCACATTGTTGAAGAAAAGTGTCAAATTAAATCACACGGCAGATTCTAATGAGTTTTATATAAAAAAATATATATATATTATCCATCATGAAAATGTTGCCCTCAGACCCACACCAGACACAAAAATAGTAATTCCAGCCATGTCAGAGGTATAGAAGAGGTCCTGAGTGAGGAGGGGTTGGGCGCTGAGAGAAGAGCCTGAGAGTCTGAGTCAAAAATACTAAGATGAAAAGTAGACATTGCTGAGCCAGAAAGTCAGTGAGGCCAGGAATATACTGTTGTGAGATGGATGAACTATCGATGCAGTACACACACACACACAGACCCAGGAATAGTGCAGTAGTGTGATGGATGGGCTGTTTATTCTATTCCAGGTACATTTATATTTTAGTCATTTAGCAGACACTTGTAGCCAGAGTGACTTACAGTTAGTGCATTCATCTTAAGATAGCTAGGTGGGACAACCACATATCTCAGTCATAGTAAGTACATAAAGTGGGTATCAGGGTGAGGAGGGAGTGCGAGGGGGGGGTGGTCATTAGTAGCCTACCAAACTTGCTAACTGCCTGGTACTCAGCACTCTATTGTCCCTCTAATCACTCTGATATCAAATCATCATTAGAGTCGCATCATGCAGCCTTAGAATGTATTAAAAATCAAAACATGTAGCCCAACGTTTGTATCACAACTAAAGTTGCATAAATAACTCTAAATTAAGCATATAGGAGGACCTGTTTCTTTGTTAACCACTCAACACAGAATAGCTGCATGTGCGCACTCGTTTAGAGAATAGATCCTTTCTATTTTATTCAGCTGTTCAATTGAATTCTTCATAATGGAAGCCAGGAGATGCTAAATGTGTTTATGTCAATTAACGGTAAATTACCGTGAGACCAGCAGTTATTTGCTTGACAATCACCGGCTGACAAAATGTAATGACTGACACAGCCCTACCTGCAGGAGGGAGTCACTGTGATGTTGTCCTGGGTCACACCAAGGTTCTTTGCACTCTGGGATGGGGATACCATGGAGTTGTCAACAGTGAGGTGTAGTCTTACTCTTCCCAGAGGAGGCTAGATATAGTGGGTATTTATAATGGTGAGCATAAAACACCCACACACACACTCAGCTAAAACGCAGCTAAACTGACACATTTGAGGGTTTCACATCTGGACTCACAGTGTGGTGTGTGCGTGTGTGTGAGTGTGCGTTTGTGTGTGTGTGTGTGTGTGTGTGTGTGATGTGTGTTTGCCTAGACTGTACCAAGCGTCCTGGCAGTGCATTCACTGTAAAGTTTCCTCTCTGTTTCTCCCCCTCCCCCTCTCCCTCCCTCACTCCCTTCCTTCCTCCATCCCCCTCCATGTCTCACTGAGTCAGCACAACTAGAGCCCAAACACACACCTCTGGCTTACTTTCCCCCTCTCTCTCCCTCTAGCTCTCTCGCTCTCCATCTCTCTCTCTCTCCATCTATCTATCCCTTTATTTTTTCTCTCTCTCTCCCTCTCTCCATCTCTCTTGCTCTCTCTCTCTCACTCTCTGATAAGACTACTGGAGCTCCAAACATGCTAATTATAACCTCATTATGGTAATTCATACCAATGACTGTATAAAATGCACTACCCCAGACTACCACCATTATTGTTGCTCCCTTAATCGTCGCTGTCCTACTTATCCCTCTTCCCTTAACTTAACTCTCTCTTTTTCTTTATTTTCCTTTCTTTCTTTCTTTGTTTCTGCCTGAATCATACACATCCACACACAAAAGGATTCTTCGGCTGTCCCCATAGGAGAACCCTTTGAATAACTCATTTTAGTTTCAGGTAGAACCCTTTTGGTTCCAGGTAGAACCGTTTTGGGTTCCACGTAGAACCCTTTTGGAACACTATTTTCTAAGAGTGCTCCCCTTCTTCTACACCGATTGAAGTGGATTTAACAAGTGACATCAATAAGGGATCATAGCTTTCACCTGGATTCACCTGGACAGTCTATGTCTATGAAAGAGCATGTCTTAATGTTTTGTACACTCAGTGTATACACACAACAGACTCACACATACACGCACACACACACACACACACACACACGCACATGCACATGTAGCAGACATGAGTCGGGATCATGGTCTCGTGATGAGGTAGCCCTGCATGTGACTTCAAAATCAGTGTCACCCTCGGCCCAAGACATTGGTTTCTTCCGTGTGAGACCAGGGTATCTGGCCTGTGACACACAGACACACACACAGCACACATAACAGGCAGCAGAGTGATGGTGTGTGGTTCAGAGCTGAATAGAGCAGGGTCAGGTATGGTGCTGGAGGCAGCAGCTAAAAAACGCCATTTTACCGATCGATACAAGAGAAGAACGAGATAAAGGAGAGGAGGAGATACAAGTCTGTGTTTCCTCTCCACCTCTATATGAGCCTCCCTCGTTCCTCCTCCCAAGATGCTTCGCTATCGATCTGACATGAGAGCAGGCAGGGTGAGGGAGCTGTGTGTGTGCGTGTGCGTGTGCAAATGTTTGTGTGTAATACAAATGAAATACTGTGAAACTCGTACCATTCCAATCATTTTCTTGAAATAACAGCTTACTGACTCAGCTACCAACCAAACAGGTTCTCCTTTCCTCGCTGAGGACCCAACAGGACAGTTGACATCCCATCACTGACTGACCCAAATCACCCTAATCCATCCACAAACCCCCTGCCCTGCCTGGGTTAGAATAGAACCACACCCCCAGCCTGCTACCCAGATTACAGAGAAACCCCTCAGCAATCACAGCAGCTGTCATGAGGTCCGGACCCTTATAGCGTAGGAGGTATCCCACTGGGCACAGACGTCAATTCAACGTTTAGTCCACGTTGGTTGAATGGAATTTCATTGAAATGACGTGGAAACAACGTTGATTCAACCAGTGTGTGCCCAGTGGGATGGCACTACTTGTCCTGCAAGGTTGCTGGTTCAAATCCCATTCTTGCTGATTGATTCCCCTACGGTGGTCACATAGATGTAGTGTAATTTAACTGATGGCATGCATCTAACAGTTATGACAGCAGCTGGTTGCAACTTAGGACACACACCTTATTGACTTCCAAATAGGTTAACCCTCTCTTCCAATGCCATACACACCCAGACCCAAATACTCTGAACTAAAACTTGGCATAAATGTTTAGGCATAGGCTAGGCTAATTCAATGCTTACACTCTTATCCCCATAGGATAACTATTTTGGGTTACATGTAGAACCCTCTGTGTAAAGGGTTCTACATGGAACTCAAAACGGTTCTACTCGGAACCAAAAGGGTTCTACCTGGAACCAAAAAGGGTTCTTCAAAGGGTTCTCCTATGGATCCAGCCGAAGAAGAGTGTACTGTTGCGCTAGGCTAACAGTGCATGCAAATCAGCATAAGTACTTAGCATAACTCTTCTCACTCTGTTCCTCTCCCTCTGGCCCAGTAGTAGATAACTGACCAGGTTTCCATGGTGATCTAGAGACTGACACCAGGTAGCCCAAAGGTTGGTTTCATCTTACCATCCAAAGGCATTGTATGCAGCTGACAATACACTCCTATCCCTCGTGGACCGGGTCGTACATAAAACATTCTCCATTCAGGCTGCAAAGGCGTCCATTTCCTCCTTAAATACATTAAATGAAAGCAGAAAATAACTGGGAAAATATGCGTACTTTCTTTATGAAACACCAATATCCACCACCATGCTAGTGGAATATGCACTCTTAACCATTCAGCTGCACATAATATAATAGCCTACTTTTTGAATTGGAAGACTTACAGCCATGTAACTGCACACATTTACATTAAGCTTTGAATAAGGATCCGAGCAGCGGTGCGCTCTTTCTTTTTGGGCCAATTCTTGATGTACTAGTGCAAAGTTGATTTAGCGAAGCCTGCACCATAATTTACACAATTTCTAAAAGGTAGGCCAACATTGTTTTTTATGCTTGTGCTTGATGGTGTAGGCCTATTGTAGGAGTTAGTGCAGTGATTCAGTGTGATGTGTGAGTTTGAAAGGTGCTCTCCAGCTGTATCCAGCTCTAGCTCTCTGGTTGAACCCAGATTGAGGTGTGGGAGTCCAGCATAATGTGCTACATTACAATACTACAGCAGCCCGTAAACCGCTTGTGTGTTTGGTTTTACTATCTTTGTGGGTAGCGTAGCGGTTAAGAGCGTTGGGCCAGTAACCGAATGGTCGCTGGTTCAAATCCCTGAGCGGACTATGTGCCTTTGAGCAACACAATTAACCCTAAATGCTCCTGTAAGTCGCTCTGGATAAGAGCGTCTGCTAAATGACCAAAAAATTATAATAATCCTAACAAGGATAGGAAAATTTGGACAAGTGGGGACATTTTGTCTGTCCCCACAAGGAAAAGGCTATGTTAGGGAAAATAGGATTTTGAATGGGAATCAATTGTTTGGTCCCCACAAGGATAGTAAAAGAACTTGTGTGTGTGTGAGAGACAGCCATCAGTAAGCGAGTAGGAGAACATCTCCACTACCACTCTGCTGTAATTATCACCATTTAAAATGCTAATTTCCACTCTCCCGTAGTTTCCCAAACAGTGTGTGAGACTAAATTGCTTGTCATAGCGGGTCACTAACAGAAAATGACTCCCTCTGCTCTCTCATTATGCCTATTGATGGTGAATTATGATCGCTGTTGATACAATAAGGAATTTATGCCAGGAACTCAGATTCTCCTCCCTTGCTATGTTCAGGGTTCATTCAAGCCCACTGGAGTTAATAGAAGCAGAGAGATGGTTATTGTTGTGTCTTACTAAAGTATTTTTGCTAATGTAATCGCCCTGTATGTAAGGGTACTACTGCCTCTGCCAAGAGGTTCAGGCTTTTATGACACAGATGGTAGTGCACTCACACCGTAACCACAGCGTTGCTGGTTCAAGCTCTGAGTGTGTCAGAGGTGGGTGTTCTGAGAGAGAGAGAGAGAGAGAGAGAGAGAGAGAGAGAGAGAGAGAGAGAGAGAGAGAGAGAGAGAGAGAGAGAGAGAGAGAGAGAGAGAGAGAGAGAGCGAGAGAGAGAGAGAGGTGTGTAGCTGCTTATAGCCTGTGGGTCTGGTTAACTTCTATAGTGTGTGAGATACCCAGGGTGCACTTGGGGAGCGGTAATGAGTACACACACACACACAGCTGATGGAGTTGACCGCTTTGATAGAAACATCAGTCTCACAATCAGACACTGACCAAAGCAGGCCGTGCTAGGTGGTCAGTATAGTGTAAGCTCACACACACACTTTGATTAAACAAGTCCATGCATAAAAAGCTCTCTCTGTCCTTCTCCTCTCCATCGTTCTCTTTATGCCCCATACCTACTCCCACAGTCGCAAGAAAGGGCCACGACTCTGGCCTCAAATGCGCACACACACACACACACACACACACACACACACAGAGTCAGAGCTAGAGCCTGAGCCAGATTGAATAATGTCACAGTAGCACAGGGTCCACAGTAATGGATTGGCCTCAAAGTCACAATGATCCTGTTGGGGTGAGTCGGACACCATGGAGAGTTATGATGGTATAATGATTCAGTGGTGTAAGTGCTTAAGTAAAAATACTTGAAGTACTATTTAAGTAGTTTTTTTGAGTATCTGTACTTTACTATTCATATTTTTGACAACTTTTACTTTTACTTCACTACATTCCTAAAGAAAATAATGTACTTTTTACTCCATTCATTTTCCCTGACACCCAAAAGTACTCGTTACATTTTGAATGCTTAGCAGCACAGAAAAATGGTCCAATTCACACACTTATCAAGAGAACATCCCTTGTCATCCCTACTGCCTCTGATCTGGTGGACTCACTAAACACAAATGCTTTATTTGTAAATGATGTCTGAGTGTTGGAGTGTGCCCCTGGCTATCCATACATTTAAAAAACAAGAAGATTGTGCCGTCTGGTTGGCTTAATATAGGAATAAGAAATTATTTATACTTTTACTTGTACTTTTGATACTTAAGTATATTTTAGCAATGACATTTATTTTTTATACTTAAGTATATTTAAAACCAAATACTTTTAGACTTTTACTCAAGTAGTATTTTACTGGGTGACTTTCACTTTTACTTAAGTCGTTTTCTATTAAGGTATCTTTACTTTTACTCAAGTATGACAATTAGGTACTTTTCCCACCACTGTAATGATTACATTGAGTCAACATTCAACATGATCTAACAGCCCAGCATAGCAACACCACAACACAAGAGAGGTGGTCAATATAGAGGGCGGGGGGAGAAAGAGAAAGAGAGAAAAAGAGAGAGCGTGAGAGATAACAAATACACACATTACTTATTCACCTCTCACTGGAATACGCTCTGTGTTTGGAACTATGGCAGTGATGTCTGTGTGTTCACTAGTGTGTAACATGCAACCATACATTTCCCTTCATGGGACAGAATAGGATTTTAAAGGATATTTTGACTTGATCTGTGAATAACAAATAAATAAGAGTAACAAAACGCTACAGTGAGTAAAGATTAAAAGAGATGAATGATGTGAATGAAAGAGATAAATAACATTAATGACGAGACCTTTCAACCCTGCCCACCCCTCCGTGCCTTACAGGACTACACTACCCACAATCACAAGGGCCGGCAGAGAGCTAGAGAAACACAGGTGAGCTTCTCTTAACATCAGAGATCAACCACAGGTTCAAACCATTGTAGGTGAGCTTCCTCTGTCTAAGGCAGACTGGGAGAAAGTAAATAAATCTGCATCAGCCCCAAACCACACAAGACAATCATTTCACTGCATGAGAAAAAAAACAGCAGAGTCTTTACTGTAGTAGTTGGGTTATTTTATTATGAACACAGCATTACAGCTCTACCCCAGTTTATTACAGAGCCACTACAGCTCCACAACTTGTAAGGTGGAGCTGGGACTTTGACTCAGGGTGGTGAAAGGGTTAATGTATCGTGTTCATGGCAGAATTAAAATAATCTGTGGAGAGCTGGATTATATAACAGGACCTTCATAGGGCTAATTTAATCCTAACTCCTGACACCTAACTACTATCTCGTGGCTCAGAAATACATTGAACAAAAATATAAACGTAACATGTAATGTGCTGGTCCCATGTTTCATGAACCGAAATAAAAGATCCCAGAATTTTCCATACGCACAAAAAGCTTCTTTCTCTCAAGTTTGGTGCACAAATTTGTTTACATCCCTGTTAGTGAGCATTTTATCCTTTGTCAAGATCATCATGGTGTGGCATATCAAGAAGCTGATTAAACAGCATGATCATTACACAGGTGCACCTTGTTCTGGGGACAATAAAAGGCCACTCTAAAATGTGCAGTTTGCATGCTGACTGCAGGAATGTCCACCAGAGCTGTTGCCAGGGAATTTAATGTTCATTTCTCTACTATAATCTGCCTCCAATGTCATTTTAGAGAATTTGGCAGTACGTCCAACCGGCCTCACAACCGTAGACCACGTGTAACCACGCCAGCCCAGGACCTCCACATTCGGCTTTTTCACCTGCGGGAACTGTAACTCAGCAAAACCTTTGAAATTGTTGCATGTTGCGTTTATATTTTTGTTCAGTATAGTTGCATAGAAGAGAAAACAGGCTGTCAGGCAGGCCTGGAATTTCGTGATTTTAGGGGCAAGGCCATTTGGCATTCAAGAGGTGCCCAATCTGCCAGGGCACTAAGGCCATCTGCTAGGGCACCAAGGCCATTAACCAAAATAGCCAATTTAAATTGATTTGAAAACTAAAGAACACAAGCTATTCTGTTAAGAAAAACATATGTGTATGTAAATGTAGGCCTACATAAATAATTAGCCTACATGTCAAAGTGTAGGTGATAGGCTATGCTGACATGAGGGAGGCGCCTGAACAGTTAGCCAAATTTTATGAGACTTTTAATTACATATATATAGGCTAAACGCCAGTCATGTTTGACAAATATAATGTAGGATCTAAAGGCTTAATTCTGTCGACATACTTGAGGCATGTTCATTCTGATTAGAGAGAAAGGCCAGTGCCTGTTGAGCACTGCAAAATCATCCGCCAGATCAGTCAGTGGATGTGTGTCTGAGATCATGTTGCATATTTCCAAGATTACAAGATTGGAGTCGTGTGTGTGTGCATGTGTGGGTGTGTGCGTGTGTGTTTAAGTGCGGGGGAGATTTCCTGGTTTAATTAATAACCACCTAGAGTCTATGTATAATTAGCATAATAAAACATTTCCATAAACATCTGTCTGTTTAAGCTAGAGATATCAGGTTTTGCATGGGCTGCGTCTCAATCCACCACATCCGCCGATGTCGGCCTTCCGCAGATGCGGTGGAAGGTGGCAGAGCTAGATCGCTGTTTGTCAGAACAGGAGACATCCCGAAAATCAGTCTTCTCACGAAAATGTCTGTAGCATCCAAACTGTTTGAGCTACAAACTCATATGACCCCTCTATGGAAAGATTCTCACAAACACGATGGTCTTCTCCGTTTTGCTCTATGATCCCCATAAGTGTCACAGGAATCGTCTGAAGGTAACCCCCTACCAGGCAGAAAAATGAATGAAAGTGAATGGGGCATTTCCATGTCAAAGGTATACAGATAATTTCACTGTAAAATAAACTCAGCAAAAAAAGAAACGTCCCTTTTTCAGGACCCTGTCTTTCAAAGATAATTCGTAAAAATCCAAATAACTTCACAGATCTTCATTGTAAAGGGTTTACACACTGTTTCCTATGCTTGTTCAATTAACCATAAACAATTAATGAACATGCACCTGTGGAACGGTCATTAACACACTAACAGCTTACAAATGGTAGGCAATTAAGGTCACAGTTATGAAAACTTCGGACACTAAAGAGGCCTTTCTACTGACTCTGAAAAACACCAAAAGAAAGATGCCTAGGGTCCTTGCTCATCTGCGTTTACGTGCCTTAGGCATGCTGCAAGGAGGCATGAGGACTGCAGATGTATCCAGGGCAATAAATTGCAATGTCCGTACTGTGAGACGCCTAAGACAGTGCTACAGGGAGACAGGATGGACAGCTGATCGTCCTCGCAGTGGCAGACCCCGTGTAACAACACCTGCACAGGATCGGTACATCCGAACATCACACCTGCGGGACAGGTACAGGATGGCAACAACAACAATAATTATATTATATTATATTATTATTATTATTATTATAACAACTGCCCAAGTTACACCAGGAACGCACAATCCCTCCATCAGTGCTCAGACTGTCCGCAATAGGCTGAGAAAGGCTGGACTGAGGGCTTGTAGGCCTGTTGTAAGGCAGGTCGTCACCCACCGTCGCTGGACCTGACAGGACTGGCAAAAAGTGCCCTTCACTGACGAGTCGCGGTTTTGTCTCACCAGGGGTGATGGTCGGATTGGCTTTTATCATCGAAGGAATGAGCGTTACACCAAGGCCTGTACTCTGGAGCGGGATCGATTTGGAGGTGGAGGGTCCGTCATGGTCTGGGGCGGTGTGTCACAGCATCATCGTACTGAGCTTGTTGTCATTGCAGGCAATCTCAACGCTGTGCGTTACACGGAAGACATCCTCCTCCCTCATGTAGTACCCTTCCTGCAGGCTCATCCTGACATGACCCTCCAGCACGACAATACCACCAGCCATACTGCTCGTTCTGTGCGTGATTTCCTGCAAGACAGGAATGTCAATGTTCTGCCATGGCCAGTGAAGAGCCCGGATCTCAATCCCATTGAGCACGTCTGGGATCTTTTGGATCGGAGGGGGAGGGCTAGGGCCATTCCCCCCAGAAATGTCCGGGAACTTGCAGGTGCCTTGGTGTAAGAGTGGGGTAACATCTCACAGCAAGAACTGGCAAATCTGGTGCAGTCCATGAGGATGAGATGCACTGCAGTACTTAATGCAGCTGGTGGCCACACCAGATACTGACTGTTACTTTTGATTTGGACCCCCCCTTTGTTCAGGGACACATTATTCAATTTCTGTTAGTCACATGTCTGTGGAACTTGTTCAGTTTATGTCTCAGTTGTTGAATCTTGTTATGTTCATACAATATTTGCACATGTTAAGTTTGCTGAAAATAAACGCAGTTGACAGTGAGAGGACGTTTCTTTTTTTGCTGAGTTTATATATATTTTTTCTGAGATTTCTTATATCTCTCAGATATAGGACAGACACTATAAAACATACTTCCCTTTGATTTATTGTTTGACCAAATTCAATGTTTCATCAAATCATTTTTGTATATATTTTTTTGTTATACCATAAAATAGCTAAATGATCCTTGGTATGACCATCTTAAAACAATTCTATATGCTAGCTAAGTAGAAACCCAGCCCCGGGCCCTTAGACCCTCATCTTACTGACTCTGATAATGAGATAATCGTACCAAGCTCCACCCACACACACACACACACACACATACAGACACACAGTTCAGTCCTTTGCCCCCCCTCCCCCCATTTTCTCGACTGGCCCCTGCAGCGAGCTGATTGGAGGAAGAGGATTCTAAGCGAGTGGACTGGTTAATTATTCTCGAATGGCCCCTGCAGCGAGCTGTCTGGAGGAAGAGGATTCTAAGTGAGCGGACTGGTTAATTATGCTAATCCAGTGGGCAGATAACGAGATGCTTAATACCTCACTGAGACACACACACACAGAGTTCTCTGCCGGTGTGGGTACCACTGTTATCCTCTGGAGAGAGATAGTCTCTGTGAGAAAATATGAGACTTTGTCAGAGAGAGAAAGAGAGATAGAAATGAGTGTGTGAGAATCAGAGAGAATCACAGCTCCATACCACCCCCCCCCCCCCTCCCGCTCCTCTGATGTGTGTGTGTGTGTCTCTGTTTTCTCTGTGTTGTGACTAGGCAGGGATCCATGCTGGCTCTTTTAACAGACTGATTCTAAACTAATTTTTATTTTACGGTGCATCCCTCTGCCAACTTCTATTGGATTTATAGTCATCTTCCTGGCTTCCTTTCTTCTCCCTCTATCTCTTTCTCTGTTCAATGCAGCGTTTTACTGAATCCACAGAGCTGGCCACACCACCGTTTGTGTGTGTGTGTTCATGTGTGTGCGAGCGTTCATGTGTGTGTGATTGTGTCTGCATGCGTGCATGTGTTGTCCGACTGACTCTCTCTCTCTCTTTCTCGCTCTCAATCTCTCTCTCTCTCCCACTCTCTTTCTCTGTCTCTGCCTGCCAGACCTCAAACTGCAGCCTGCAGCTGCACTGACCAGCACTGGGCTGGGGGAGGGAGGGAGGGAGGGAGGGAGGGAGGAGAGGGAGAGGAGAGGAGAGGAGAGGAGGAGAGGAGAGGAGAGGAGAGGAGAGGAGAGGAGAGGAGAGGAGAGGAGAGGGAGAGGAGAGGAGAGGAGAGGAGAGGAGAGGAGAGGAGAGCCGAACGGGAGAGTGAAGATGTGAGGGGGAGAGAAGGGAGGGCAGTGCGAAAGAAAGAGAGGGAGGAAGCGAATGGGAGGACAGACAGAGAGAAATAATGATTATCCTCCCCTCCTTCCCTCCCCCTCCTCCTGCCCCCTCTGACTCCCTCGCTCCTGATGGTCGGCCCAGGACGATCCACCTCCTTCCTGATTTAAAAGAAATCACTGGCCGAGGCTCGTAAAGCTCGCTACATCCATCACCGAGGTCTATCCCCCTGCAAGAGAGAGCTGTCAATCACTGACATATTCGCCAGGGGCAACACGGGTTCCAACCACAGATTCTGAAAGCAATTCTGTTAGACTTAAAAACATTCCTGTGAGTGTGACCTACTGACGGGTTTGCTTTAACCTAAGACCTCAAGAATGTGTCGAGGGGATCCCAAAAATGTTCTGCACACAACCCCATATTTGCACTAGAAAATGCATGGGACCCCACTTGGGAAAATTATAGGCCTATTCCCTATATAACACTATTTGTTCATATTCACTAAATGTTAGGTCCTGCAGGCTGTCTGAACATGATAATGACATGAAAGCACATTTAATAGTGTAAAAGGCCCTTAGTTGACAATCTGTACCCATTTGTTTGATAAGTGTTTTCTCCAGCCATTTCAATTTCAGGGGACCCCATCTCAAGTTTGGTAAACACTGTGTTGGCCCACTAAGCAAAAGCCTTAATATTTGCTCGGGGAGATATAACAAGTCTTCAGTTCTCAGGCAAGGTTACTTATGTGAAATGCGTACTTACAAGCCCCTTAACAAACAATGCAGTTCAAGAGATAGAGTTAAGGAAATATTTACTAAATAAACTAAAGTAAAAAATAAAATAAAACTTAACACAATAAAATAACAATAACGAGGCTATATACAGGGGGTACCGGTACAGAGTCAATGTGCGGGGGTACAGGTTAGTCAAGGTAATTTTGTACGTGTAGGTAGGGTTAAAGTGACTATGCATCTGTCTCCACGGGACACGTACAGTGATCGGAGCAGCAGCAGCACCCCAGACTCTGAAATAGCTGAGCCCTCCTTCTCACAGGATTGAATGTGACAGGTAGGCAACAACACTAAAAACACTTTCATTCTTTGACTTTTTTAAAGCCTGGAATTCAAACTGATATGCTGGTGAAATGGAGCATATCAGTATGGTTTCTAGGCTACCAAACTTCATTAGCCATAATTTGCTGGAACCATGTATCTGCCCATAAACATTATTTCTTGCAGAGGGAAAGGAACAATGAAGAGCTGAAAGAGGAAACATTTTTTATGGAGGATCATCACAAAAGGGCTAAATGAGTTTTTTTAAGACATGTTTCCTGACCTCCCTGAACGGTATTGTTGGTTTTTTCTATGCTCCTGCCAAAAGGTAGGCAGCCATCAAATGTAACTGTCATTATGGGTCAAACAGGCCTCAGAAGTCGTTACATGCAGTAGTAACCTGTAGCTCAGTTGGTAGAGCATGGCGCTTGCAACGCCAGGGTTGTGGGTTCGTTTCCCACGGGGGGCCAGTATGAAAAATGTATGTACTCACTAACTGTAAGTCACTCTGGATAAGAGCGTCTGCTAAATGACTAAAATGTAAAATGTAAATGTTATGGACACCTCTATAAGCATTAGATCCATTCCAACCGACTATGTTGTGCCATACTGAACAGGGCCTTGGTCTGTTATACACCTGTTCTGTGCCAAACTGACAATGCATCTTATTCAATGTGCCTCTATGAATGTTCCATATTTATATCTGTGAATGTACCATTTGAGCAGGGCCAGACTAACGTATTTGGACCCCCGGGGCATCGACCTATGTCAGCTAACTTACATGTCAACACATTTCGCCATGGAGCAGAGAGAAAATTTGCAGTTTTATAATGCTATTCTACACATTTTATCATGAGGCTAAGGGAAAATGTTGCAGTTTTAAAGCAAATTTCCTGCAATTCTACACTTTTTGCCATGGGGCAGAGGATTTTGTTGCTGTTTTATAGCTCATCTCATGCTTTTGTTCACATTTTGCCATAGGGCTGAGAGAAAATTGTGCGTGCCCGTTCGGTAATCCAGCCCTGCATTTGAGACCTGCTCAATGTAAAGGTCCATTATATATTTTGTGTTAAATCATGTACCTGATTGAAATTCTCAATGAATGTAAAGTATAATGTATTGTAATGACCCAGCTGGGTCATAAAGTAAAAGAGAGACGGGCACCAGGTGTACAGGCAGAACACAGGTTTATTCCTGAATGGGCTATTGTTCAGGCCACAGCCCACGCCGCTAAACCTAGAACATACACAAATATAACATGTCAAGTCAAGGGTCCCAAAACAGAAGAGAGAGAGATGAGACCGTAACCCCTATTTAAGCATTCCAAAACCCCGCGGGATTACCCATCATACCCCCCCACCCTTTCCATCTGTCCTGGCATATTTAACCCCTGCTAGCACCCATGAGAACGATAACACACCCACGAACACAGAACACAATACCGGGTCGTTACATAGCCCCCCCCCCTTTCTAAACCCTAGCCCCTAGGGTTACAAAACAAAATCCTTAAAACGACCCGGAGGTCGCATCAGTCTCTTGTGCCTCCCCTTGACTCTCACTGGTGGACCCCCAGAACACTCATCTGCCCCAATGTCATTTCCAGCGCCCTCCGAAGAGGCAGCCCCGTTCCAGGCTCAGGTTGCGCTAGAGTCTCCTCGCTAGACTGTCCCCGTGTGCTCACATCAGAGTCCTCACTTCCATTCCCTACCGTTTTCCTCCCTCTGTAGGGCGCCAATCGGTCCCGGTGGACCACCACCTTCCTGCTCCGTGGGGGAACCTCCACCCGGTACGTCACCTCCCCCACTCTCTCTATCACCAGACATGGCCCCACCCAGGCACTGTCCAGCTTTGGGCACCGTCCTTCTTGCGCGTGGGGTTGTGAAGCCACACGCGTTCTCCCGCTCCAAAGTGCCTCCCCCTAGCGCGTGAGTCATAGTGGCACTTTTGGCGCATTCCTGCGTTCTCGAGTTGCTCTCTTGCGAAGGTGTGAGCCGCTTCTAACCGGTTCTGCAGACGACAAACATAGTTCGGGCCAGGCAAAACCCCGTCGTCGTTATCAGGAGGGTGGCCAAACGTCAGTTCAGCTGGGGTGCGCAACTCACGACCTAACATTAGTAGCGCTGGGGAGCACGCAGTCGATTCTTGAACAGCCGACCTACATGCCATAAGAATAAACGGTAAGTGGGTGTCCCAATCTCTCTGGTGTTTTGAGGTAACGATAGCCAGCTGTTGTGCTAATGTTCTGTTAAATCTTTCCACCAGCCCATCACTCTGGGGGTGAAGCGGAGTAGTGCGCGTCTTCTCCGCGCCTAACCGTCTACACAACTCTGAGAACACCCGTGACTCAGTCTCTCCCCTGGTCGCTGTGTATAGACTGTGGCACCCCAAACCGACTGATTATTCCCCTTACCAATGCATCAGCTACTGTTTCTGCCTCCTGGTCTGGGAGAGCGTAAGCCTCTGGCCACTTGGTGAAGTAGTCCATAGCAGTTAGAATCCACCTCTTACCGCTGTCTGTGGTTGGAAACGGTCCAACTATGTCTACCCCCAGTCTCTCCATGGGCTCCCCTACTGGGAATTGTTGTAGGAGGGCGTGTGACTGACCTGGAGGTCCTTTCTTAGCAGCACACTCGTCGCACTGCCTGCAAAAGTCCTCCACATCCCTCCTGTGCCTGGCCCATGAGAAGCCTTTACGTACGCGCTTTAACGTTTTGGGAGACCCCAAAATGCCCTGCGCCTACTCCCCCGTGAAGCTGCTGTAACACGCTCCCTTGCAGCCTTTTGGGAACCACTACCTGCCACGTAATTTCTCCAGTAGCTGGCTTTTTCCACCCCCTCTGGAGCACTCCCTCAGCCACTCTAAGGACTGAGAATTTAGACCACAGTCCTTTGGTGACTGGTGATAGAGGGGCTACTTCCCCCCACGGCGGTCGTCTTCTCTCTTCCACCCACCCCAGCACAGGACGCAGCTCTGCGTCCTCCTCCTGGCGACGCCTCCACTCCCCGACGTCCACAGCCTCAAGCTCCCGGCACTCTGTCACCCTCAGCTGACTCACCGTGGCGGTGACTCCCTCCTCCATGCACAGTTCCCTCTCTCCCTCCACCCGTTTGGCGCAGTACCCACAGCCGTCCACAGCACACGGGCGGCGGGACAAGGCGTCTGCATTGCTGTGGCGAAGGCCGTCCTGTGCTCCACCTGGAAGTCGTAGGGTTGCAGCTCCTCCAACCAGCGGGCGATCTGACCCTCTGGCTCCTTGAAGGAGAGAAGCCACTGCAGGGCGGAGTGATCCGTCCGCACCACAAACGGCAGGCCCCCCAGGTAGTACTTGAAATGGCATACTGCTGCCACGACAGCCAAAAGCTCCCTCCTTGTCACGCAGTAGCGTTTTTCAGCCTTATCAAAAGTTCTGCTGTAATAAGCTACTACGTGCTCCCCGTCAGAACCACGCTGAGCCAGCACAGCCCCCAAGCCCTCATTGCTTGCGTCGGTGTCCAGGATAAACGGACGGTTCGGGTCTGGTGAGGACAGGACAGGGGCCTCCACCAGGGCACGTTTGAGGGCCTCAAACGCCCGCTGGTGCTCTTCGGTCCACTGAAAAACAGTGTCCTTCTTGAGAAGGTGGTTCAAAGGAGCTGCTATCCCCGCAAACCCTTTCACAAACCTATGATAGTAGGATGCCAGACCCAGGAAGCTCTTAACCTCTTTTTTCCCCCTTGGAATTGGCCACCCCCTCACAGCCTCCACTTTGTCTGGCATCGTGCTGATGCCCTCACCACCCAGCTGATGATCCAGGAACGCCACCTCCCTTTGCATGAAATGGCACTTTTCCGGGTATAATTTTAGCCCCGCCTCCGAGATCCTCTCCAGCACTCGCCTAAGTGCCCCCAGTGCCCCCTCAAACGATGTGCCGTGCACCAATATGTCGTCTAGGTACACAACACACTCGTCTCTCGGAATCCCCACCAGCACTCTGTCCATGAGCCTCTCAAAGGTGGCAGGAGCATTACAAAGCCCGAAGCACAGCACCTTGAACTGCCAATGGCCCCTATCCGTGGAGAAGGCAGTTTTTTCACGTGCCCCAGGCGAGAGGGGTACCTGCCAGTAGCCACTGCGCAGATCAAGGGAAGAGAACCACGAGGACCCTCTGACGTGGTCTAGCGACTCATCGATCCTCGGTATGGGGTAAGAGTCTTTAGTGGTGACAGAATTTAGGCCCCTGTAGTCCGCACAAAACCTAAGTTTACCCCCTTTCTTAGGCACCATGACGACCGGCGCGGACCATGGGCTATCTGATGGCTCAATGAAATCAGCCCGCAACATGTCAGCAATAGCTGTGGCTGCTGCTTCCCTCTTGGCAAGGGGAATGCGACGGGGCCGAATTTTAATGGGTTGGTTGTCCCCAGTGTCGATGTCGTGCTGAACCATGTGCGTTTGCCCTACCTCATCTTCCCCCCAAGCGAAGCTATCTTTAAAGTCAAACAGCAGCTGCTTTAACTGTCTCTGTTGTCTCTCATCCAGACCTTGACAGTTTTTCAGCCACACAGCCTCAACGGCGTCGATAACTTCCTCCTTCCCCCGTCGGGCTGATGGGGTGAAGGAGCCAGTGTGTTTTGGGCTACTGGGCTGCCTGTGCTTGCACCATTATGGGGAGTGAAGGTCGTTGCCGCCGGAGACAGCTGCTGGGATGGCACAACGACCAAGGGAGCAGCCGGGACGACCAGTGGAGTTTCGGCAAGCTTGGAGGAAGACGGAGGGACAGCCCTGCCCCCTGCTGGCCCTCCCGAAGGCGACATTCCCACTGTGGGCCCCCCGACAGCCTCAAAGGGCCCGAAGCTAAGTCCAACTGAGCCCCACAGTTTTTCAAAAGTCCATTCCCAGTATACAGGGGTCCTGTACCGCTGCTACCCACACCGGACACCCCACAGTTCTCCCCCCACAGTCACAGACAACCGACACTTCCCTAACATGGGGGCTAGCTCCCCCGTGACAGTCCGTAGCTGGACAAGGGTCGGCTCCACCCGCACCCCAACAGGTAGTATGTCTGGTCTCACCAGGGTTACTGTAGAGCCCGTGTCGACCAGGGCCAAACATTCCACCCCCTCTACCTTGACGATGACATTGCAGAAGTCCCCAATGGTGGTACGTCCCACCACAACTACCGGACTAGGAAACACGGTGGCAGCTACACCCTGGGGAAGCAGGTCCCCACCCTCTTGCCTGCGCTGCTGGGTACCTCTTCTGCTTACTGTGGGTTCGGGGGCGGAGGGGTGGGCCCACGGTGCCCCCTGCGCGAGAACCCGCTGTCGTTTCCCTGGTGACGGGAGAATCTGCCACACTCCCGCTGAATGTGGCCAGGCTGGCCACAACCCCAGCAGACAATGGGAGTTGAGCTGACACTGCGATGTTGTCTGGAGCCCCTTTCAATGACAAGCGAAGCGGTCTTGACTAACCCGCCCAACTCGTCGACCCACTCTGGTTTGGTGACCCCCGGCACCCCGGCCGCCGCTGCCTTCACCTCTGGTTGACTGGCAACCTCCACTCTCACTCCCTCACCCCAGATCAGCTCCCTCTTCCTGGCTATCTCCACTGCAGCCCGCAGAGATGCTGGGTCTGACATCTGAACATGCTTCCCCAGTTCGGTGGGGGAGAGCGCTCTAATAAAACTGTCCCGTGCCAGCTTGTCTTGCACCCCAATCGGCATAGTTGCATAAGCCCGCCTGGTCAGGCTCAGAATATCACTTGCCAACGCCTTTAATGATTCCCCCTGAAGTCTCTTTTTGTTACTCAGTTCAATCCGCAGCATGTTGGGCTGTGCATCGCTGCCGAAACGGCCCCCCAATGCCTCCACTAGCGCACCGTAGTCGCCCCTCTCGTCCGGGGCTAGCATTAGCAGGCATTCCGACGCCTCCTCTGCCAGGCTCAGGGCAAGCTGTAACCCTTTCGTCTCGTCAGACCACCTCCCGGCTCTAGCCAACAACTCGAATTGAGTGAAAAAAAACTTCCCATTTACCTTGTCCATTGAACTTTGGAAGTTTAGCCGCTACCGTGGCTAATGGCAATAGGGCGCTGCCATCTCTGTTTACATAAGGAGGCCCAGCCATTTCCGCACGCGGTGACGTCGATATCTCCGTCGCCGTGACGTCTGTTCTGGTCGAGCGGTTTGAAGGAAAACCCGCCCGTTCTGCCATCTTGCTGACTGACAATTTAACTTCCGCCATGTGGCTCTCCAGCTCTTCTACAGCCGTTGTCGCCTGACCCTCCCGACCGGGTACACCCGAGCCCACAACGGACACTTTGTCCGACTCTTCCTTAATTTTCCGCCTCGCCCCGATCATCATGACCGTAGATGCGAGTCACGCTAAAGCTAACCACGGCCTATACTGAAACAGCTAACTCGCCTAATCTCGATCTATCCCGTCGTTCGAAAGCACTTCTGACACCAATGTAATGACCCAGCTGGGTCATAAAGTAAAAGAGAGACGGGCACCAGGTGTACAGGCAGAACACAGGTTTATTCCTGAATGGGCTATTGTTCAGGCCACAGCCCACGCCGCTAAACCTCGAACATACACAAATATAACATGTCAAGTCAAGGGTCCCAAAACAGAAGAGAGAGAGATGAGACCGTAACCCCTATTTAAGCATTCCAAAACCCCGCGGGATTACCCATCATACCCCCCCACCCTTTCCATCTGTCCTGGCATATTTAACCCCTGCTAGCACCCATGAGAACGATAACACACCCACGAACACAGAACACAATACCGGGTCGTTACAGTATAAAACCGTTGGCTCATTAATCATGATTAATTGTAATAAAACAGATGCCAGGAGGTAAAGGTTGCATCAGTGCCTCTGGCAAGTGTGTGTGAGGAGAACATCCCCTGGCGACTACTTTAGATATTGCTTAACATTTACGTTGCCAATCAATGACCATAAATACTTTTGAGAATAATGTAGGCCTATTTAATATCGCAATGTTATAATATACCGATTAAAAAAACACTTCCGTTCTGTGGTATTATTAATCAACTATGAAATCTATTGGTTCAAGCCATGGGCAACTAAGGCTTTATGCTTAGTCAGTGTTGTGTGTGTCAGTTTGTAACCAAGGCGATGATCCCACTATGAAAAAAGAGAAACATTACATTCAAAAAAGAGGGCGCTCAAACAGGTTCAAGGACGGTTAAGGTTGCTCAAATGAAGGCGGGATATCCGTTCCTATCCAAAAAACTCCAAGCACAGTGAAAGTGGAATAAAAAAAAGTTGGCTTTAGACATACTGATATAAAGTCAGTTTTGCGTCCCCCTTGAATTAGCGAAGGAAATGGAATGTAGCTGATCCTAGATCGGGTCCTAGATCCCTCGGGGCATTTATACCCGGAGCTGAAACTACAAAACAAGTCAATTGGTTGTAGTCTACTTCCTTGTTTTCTTTGAAACGAAATAGCTCCATACACATAAGAAAAAAGAGAAATACAACCATGACTTTCCTTCGAAGGTTTGCGACTAGGCACTGCTCTCTCTCCCGCGGTTTGGGTGCTCTATCCCCGGCGTCTCTTGGAGCTCCAGGCTCGGTAACGTTACACCGGCTGAGAGTGGAAACGCTGCCCGGCGGAGGACGCCCTTTCACCGGATACAATGACACACACACCCGCTGGCTACACACCGAGACGCCAGAGCCCGTAGAAGTGGATCTAAAGCGACTAGATGGGGAGGACACTGGTAGGAAAAGACGCTCTTTGAATCTTTATGATTTCCACTACCAGGAAACCTAGTTGACCGGTAGTAAGGTTTACAATTTTTGTGAGTCTAAGTTCCACAATTTTACCATGATTGACAACCTGGTCTCAGAGCATTTCGTATTATTCTGTACATAAATCCAGGACACTACATTTAGTATGATATGTTACATTTCGTATGGTATGTATTCATTTGTGGATGTCCATCACCCAATTTGTATTATATGTTACGAATTGCAAAATGTACAATATGTAACGAATTCACTAAACGTACTATATGTTACGAATTTGCAAGATGTATGATATGTTACAAATTCTAGCTAGGTAGCTAACGTTAGCTAGCTGGCTAATGTTAGCTAGGCTAGGGGTTAAGGTTAAATTTAGGAGTTAGATTAGAGGGTTAGGGGAAGGATTAGCTAATAGGGTTAATGTTAGGGTTAAGTGAAGTGTTAGCAAACATGCTAAGTAGTTGCAAAGTAGCTAAAATGTAGTAAGTCATTTAGTTGAAAAGTTGCTAAAATGCTAAAGTTGTCCGTGATGAGATTTGAACTCGCAACCTTTGGGTTGCTAGATGTTCGCTCTATAATCCCACCCATCCACCCCGACAAACCTTCCTAATCTGTCATTTGTAACCATACCAAACGTACCAAATCGTACTAATTTGAGTGTCCCGGATTTACGGTTACTATGTTACGCCTAGTGTATAAGACCAGGCTGTGATTGACAATGCTGAGAATCACCAGAGAGCCATAGGTAGTTGAGGTGAATAAGCTTATCCTGAAATTAAATAAAACTACCTGAAGTTACAGGGGAAGTAAGCGCACCACCTGCTGTGCCATAAAGTTCCAGACCTCTTGGTAGAGGCAGAATAAGTAGTAGCCACTTTGATACAGGGAGTGTTGTGTGGCAGGAGCTTCTGTACAGAGTGACAACCATTTCTGTCCAGTCTACTGTTCAATAATTAACACTGAGGTAAACACTGACCTATTTACACACACACACATGCAGGGGAGATGCTGTTTATAAAAAAAGCCTTCAGCCTAGCCACAGGTCAGACACAGCCTCAGGCAATCACCTCCTGTCTCTTTCCCTCCTTTCCTCCCTCCATCACCTCCTCTCCTTCCCACTCCCTCCATCGATCCTCAAATCTAAAGTGACAATATCATCAACAACTGCACCTAGGCCTGTGCATCTGCTCATATCTCAAATGCACAAACAATAACACACACAAATCAAATCAAATCAAATCAAATTGTATTGGTCACATGCGCCGAATACAACAGGTGCAGACATTACAGTGAAATGCTTACTTACAGCCCTTAACCAACAGTGCATTTATTTTAAACAAAAAAAGTAAGAATAAAACAACAACAAAAAAGTGTTGAGAAAAAAGAGCAGAAGTAAAATAAAGTGACAGTAGGGAGGCTATATATACAGTAAAATAAAGTGACAGTAGGGAGGCTATATATACAGGGGGGTACCGTTGCAGAGTCAATGTGCGGGGGCACCGGCTACGTGTCTATCTAATGTGCGGGGGCACATACACGTGTCTATCTTCTTGAGGAAGTACACGTGACTCTCTCTCTCTCTCTCTCTGTAGGTATAGCTGAGGTGTTGATGTGCCGTCAGAAGGCAAGGAACGCTCTGGGCCGTGTGTTTGTCTCTCAGGTGGGTTTTTATCTCTTATTGATTCTTAACACACACACACACACACACACACACACACACACTGAATTGATAACTATTGATCAGAGGTGTGGACTCAAGTCACATGACTTGGACTGGAGTCTGACTTGATAGAAAATAAAATAACTTGAGACTTGACTTGACTTGGAGCCTCAAGACTCGGGACTCGACTTTGACTTGAGACTGATGACTTCAAATTATCTGGCCAGGTTTTGTTACGTTTTGTCACTCATTTCGCCCCAGTCTGAGGTCCTGAGCGCTCTGGAGCAGGTTTTCATCAAGGATCTCTCTGTACTTTGTTCTGTTCATCTTTTCCATGATCCTGACTAGTCTCCCAGTCCCTGCCGCTGAAAAACATCACCACAGAATGATGCTTCCACCACCATGCTTCACCGTAGGGATGGTGCCAGGTTTCCTCCCGACGTGACGCTTGGCATTCAGGCCAAAGAGTTCAATCTTGGTTTCATCAGACCAGAGAATCTTGTTTCTCATGGCCTGAGAGTCTTTAGGTGCCTTTTGGCAAACTCCAAGCGGGCTGTCCTGTGCCTTTTACTGAGGAGTGTCTTCCGTCTGGCCACTCTACCATAATGGCCTGATTGGTGGAGTGCAGCAGAGATGGTTGTCCTTCTGGAAGGTTCTCCCATCTCCACAGAGGAACTCTAGAACTCTGTCAGAGTGACCATCGTGTTCTTGGTCACCTCCCTGACCAAGGCCCTTCTCCCCCGATTGGTCAGTTTGGCCGGGCGGCCAGCTCTAGGAAGCGTCTTGGTGGTTCCAAACTTCTTCCATTTAAGAATGATGGAGGAGACTGTGTTCTTGGGGACCTTCAATGCTGCAGACATTTTTTGGTACCCTTCCCAAGATCTGTGCCTCGAGACAATCCTGTCTCGGAGCTCTACGGACAATTCCTTTGACATGGCTTGGTTTTTGCTCTGACAAGCACTGTCAACTGTGGGACCTTATATAGACAGGTGTGTGCCTTTCCAAATCATGTCCAATCAATTGAATTTACCACAGGTGGACTCCAATCAAGTTGTAGAAACATCTCAAGGATGATCAATGGAAACAGGATGCACCTGAGCTCAATTTCGAGTCTCATAGCAAAGGGTCTGAATACTTATGTAAATTTTATTTTTTATTTTTAATAAATTAGCAACATTTTCTAAAAACCTGTTTTCGCTTTGTCATTATGGGGTATTGTGTGTAGATTGATGAGGAAAATGTTTTATTTGATACATGTTAGAATAAGGCTGTAACGTAACAAAATGTGGAAAAAGTCAAGGGATCTGAATACTTTCCAATGGCACTGTATATACCTTAGTGGTGGTAGTGACTACTGTGCCTTCAGAAAGTATTCATACCCCTTGACTTATTCCTCATTTTGTTGTGTTACAGCCTAAATTCAAAATTGATTAAATTGAATGTTTTTCTCACCTATATACACACAATTCCTCATAATGACAGTGAAAACATGTTTTTAGAAATGTTGACAAATGTATTGAAAATGAAATAAAGAAATATCTCATTTACATAAGTATTCACACCCCTGAGTCAATACTTTGTAGAAGCAACTTTTGCAGTGACTACAGCTGTTAGGCTTTTTGGGTGAGTCTCTAAGAGCTTTCCACACCTGGATTGTGCAACATTTGCCCATTTACTTCTTGGTATCAACTAGTGTAGATTTGGCTTTGTGTTTTAGGTTATTGTCCTGTTAAAAAGGTGAATTCATCTCCCTGTGTCTGTTGGAAAGCAGATAGAACCAGGTTTTCCTCTAGGATTTTTCCTGTGCTTAGCTCTTCCGTTTCAGCACTCTTCTTCAATGGCTGTGTGAAGTTGCTGGATATTGGCGGGAACTGGAACACGCTGTCGTACACCTCGATCCAGAGCATCCCAAACATGCTTAATGGGTGACATGTCTGGTTAGTATGCAGGCCATGGAAGAACTGGGGCATTTTCATCTTCCAGGAATTGTGTACAGATCCTTACGACATGGGGCGGTGCATTATCATGCTGAAACATGAGTTGATGGCGGTGGATAAATGGCACGACAATGGGCCTCAGGATCTTGTCACAGTATCTCTGTGCATTCAAGTTGGCATTGATAAAAGTCTGTAGCTTATGCCTGCCCATACCATAACCCCACCGCCACCATGGGGCACTCTGTTGACAACGTTGACATCAGCAAACCGCTCGCCCACACAACGCCATACACGTGGTGTGCGGTTGTGAGGCCGGTTGGATGCACTGCCAAATTCTCTAAAGTGACGTTGGAGGTGGCTTATGGTAGAGAAATTAACATTAAATTCTCTGGCAATAGCTATGGTGGATTTTCCTGCAGTCAGCATGCCAATTGCACGCTTCCTCAAAACTTGAGACAGCTTTGGCATTGTGTTATGTGACAACTGCAGACTTTAGAGTGGCCTTTTATTGTCCCCAGCACAAGGTGCACCTGTGTAATTAATCAACATGTTTAATCAGCTTCTTGATATGCTACATCTGTCAGGTGGATGGATTATCTTGGCAAAGGAGAAATGGTCACTAACAGGGATGTAAACAAATTTGTGCACAAAATGTGAGAGAAATGAAGCTTTTTGTGTGTATGGAAAATGTCTGTGATCTTTTATGTCAGCTCATGAAACATGGGACCAACACTTTACATGTTGCGTTTATATTTTTGTTCCGTGTATGTGACTTGTTAAGAAACTTATTGACTAGAGATATTTCAGCTTTTCATTTTTAATACATTTAAAAAAATGTCTAAAAACATAATTCCACTTTTACGTTATGTGGTATTGTGTGTAGGCTGGTGACATTTTTTAAATGTATTTAATCCATTTTAAATTCAGGCTGTAACACAACAAAATGTAGAACAAGTAAAGGGGTGTGAATACTTTCTGAAGTATATAGTATAGTATATGTATATGTCTAAAGATAGTTGTAACATCGCACAAACTTCAATACTTATGGGATGAAGATGTAACATATTCTGGCTAATCAATTACCATATTTGTGAGGAGGAAAAAGGTTACAGACAGATAATGCTTTCCATCCGATCCTGCAACCTCCGCTGCATACAGGTAGGCCATATGATCCTGCTTGCTCTGGATTCCAGAGAAGTGGCAATGTGACATGATATCCCTAGTTGATATTGACTGCTAACATGAATGACTTTCAGCTCAAAATGCAGGTGAATGACTCAGTTTATTTCTATATCTTGCGTTTTGAAAAGGCATCACCGTTTATGGCTGTAATGACAGGCTATATTGTGTGTGCGTGTACGCCCTGTGCACGCTTGCATGTGCTTGCACGGGGGTCGCAAGCTTTGAACCATTCCTTTTTGGGGGTCGCGGGTCAAAAAGTTTGAAAACCACTGAGCTAGCGAACAAGTTGCTGATTTGCTGTACAGCTGTAGGTTTGGGTGCAGCGCAAATGTCAAATTGTAGGGAGAGAGGATTGCCAGTGTCACAGGGAGGCTGCTGAGGGGAGGACAGCTCATAATAATGGCTGGAACGGTGCAAATGGAATGTAATCAAACACCTGGAAACCATGTGTTTGATGTAAACTCAGCAAAAAAAGAAACGTCCTTTTTTCAGGACCTTGACTTTCAAAGATAACTCGTAAAAATCAAAATAACTTCACAGATCTTCATTGTAAAGGGTTTAAACACTGTTTCCCATGCTTGTTCAATGAACCATGAACAATTAATGAACATGCACCTGTGGAATGGTCATTAAGACACTAACAGCTTACAGACCGTAGGCAATTGAGGTCACAGTTATGAAAACTTAGGACACTAAAGAGGCCTTTCTACTGACTCTGAAAAACACCAAAAGAAAGATGCCCAGGGTCCCTGCTCATCTGCGTGAACGTGCATTAGGCATGCTGCAAGGAGGCATGAGGACTGCAGATGTGGCCAGGGCAATAAATTGCAATGTCCATACTGTTTATTTATTTTATTTTACCTTTATTTAACTAGGCAAGTCAGTTAAGAACAAATTCTTATTTACAATGACGGCCTACACCGGCCAAACCCGGACGACGCTGGGCCAATTGTGCGCTGCCCTATGGGACTCCCAATCCCGGCCGGTTATGATGCAGCCTGGAATCGAACCAGGGGGTCTGTAGTGACGCCTCAAACTGAGATGCAGTGCCTTAGACTGCTGCGCCACTGCGCTACAGGGTGACAGGACGGACAGCTGATCGTCCTCGCAGTGGCAGACCACGTGTAACAACACCTGAACAGGCTCGGTACATCCGAACATCACACCTGCGGGACAGGTACAGGATGGCAACAACAACTGCCCGAGTTACACCAGGAACGCACAATCCCTCCATCAGTGCTCAGACTGTCCGCAATAGGCTGAGAGAGGCTGGACTGAGGGATTGTAGGCCTGTTGTAAGGCAGGTCCTCACCAGACCTCACCGGTAACAACGTCGCCTATAGGCACAAACCCACCATCGCTGGACCTGACAGGACTGGCAAAAAGTGCTCTTCACTGACGAGTCACGGTTTTGTCTCACCAGGGGTGATGGTCGGATTCGCGTTTATCGTCGAAGGAATGAGCGTTATACTGAGGCCTGTACTCTGGAGCGGGATCGATTTGGAGGTGGAGGGTCCGTCATGGTCTGGGGCAGTGTGTCACAGCATCATTGGACTGAGCTTGTTGTCATTGCAGGCAATCTCAACGCTGTGTGTTACAGGGAAGACATCCTCCTCCCTCATGTGGTACCCTTCCTGCAGGCTCATCCTGACATGACCCTCCAGCATGAAAATGCCACCAGCCATACTGCTCGTTCTGTGCGTGATTTCCTGCAAGACAGGAATGTCAGTGTTTTGCCATGGCCAGCGAAGAGCCCGGATCTCAATCCCATTGAGCACGTCTGGGACCTGTTGGATCGGAGGGAGAGGGCTAGGACCATTCCCCCCAGAAATGTCTGGGATCTTGCAGGTGCCTTGGTGGAAGAGTGGGGTAACATCTCACAGCAAGAACTCATGGACTGCAACAGAATTGCCAGGAGGAGATGCACTGCAGTACTTAATACAGCTGGGGGCCACACCAGATACTGACTGTTACTTTTGATTTTGACCCCCCCTTTGTTCAGGGACAATTTATTCAATTTCTGTTAGTCACATGTCTGTGGATCTTGTTCAGTTTATGTCTCAGTTGTTGAATCTTGTTATGTTCATACAAATATATGTTAAGTTTGCTGAAAATAAACGCAGTTGACAGTGAGAGGATGTTTCTTTTTTTGCTGAGTTTATTTGATACCATTCCACTCATTCTGGTCCAGTCAATACCACGACCCCGTTCTCCCCAAATAAGGTGCCACCAATAT
Source organism: Coregonus clupeaformis (assembly GCF_020615455.1). Classification (NCBI taxonomy): domain Eukaryota; kingdom Metazoa; phylum Chordata; class Actinopteri; order Salmoniformes; family Salmonidae; genus Coregonus; species Coregonus clupeaformis. The sequence continues at coordinate 33,313,723 of NC_059217.1, read as the reverse complement.
AAACTGTTAACATTCCAA